>NW_020698074.1:5658653-5778643 GCF_002925995.2 Terrapene triunguis | reverse complement strand
GAAACGGCCGCTCGGGATCTCCCCCTCCCTCCCAGGTTTGAGAGCCTGGGAGGGAGGGGGAGACCCCGAGCGGCCGCGGCGCGCGAATCAGCTGTTTCGCACGCCGTGGCGCGCGAGTGGCAGCAGCAGCAGCGGAGGTGAGCTAGGGCGGCCAGGGCACATTTTTTGGGGCGGCATTCTGGCGCCGGCCATGCCGCCCCTAAAAATGTGCCGCCCCAAGCACCAGCTTGTTTTGCTGGTGCCTAGAGCCGGCCCTGCATTCTGGACACTCCTATGTGTCATACTTCTAGCCGTTCACAGATCTGGTAAACAGGGAGACTTGTAGATAGACTACATCAGCCACTTTCAGTATTCACAGAGGCCAAAAAATGGACAGATTCTCTCTCTCTCTCCCTCCCTCTCTCCAGAAGTACAAAGGCCTAGATTCTTCCTGCTCCTTGTGTAGCTGACCAATGGGTTGGGGGAAGGATGCTGGGAGATTCTCCCTTCTTGTACCCTTCATGCTGAGAGGAGTCACAGTTAAGTCCCTGCTAGTGTCTCCTGAGGTGCTGGCCAGTCCAAAGGGAGTAGGAAGGAGGTGGGCCATGGCTCCCACATGCACACACTCTGAACCACCCAGCGCAGCATGCTGCACCCTCCTAAGTTGCAGTGCTTTGGAGGTTTGGGAACCAGGGAGCTTTGGGAGGAACTGTGCCTCCTTGACTCACCATCCCTCCAGCAGCTCCCCTTTGTCTGTCTAGTCATTTATACGTGCTCATTGCTGTGGTCTCTGCAGTGGCACATAGCCCCCAGCGAGTGCCTGTGTCTAAATGTCAGAATCTGTCCCACACTGGATATACTCCGCGTACCCACCAGTACCCCACTGACTGAGACCATTGTATAAGTCTCAGTTTCTGCAGTCACCCACCACAATAACCTAATGATATCACACAACACTACACACACCTCTAAGATTTCACAACAGGAACAGAAACTTGTAAATCTGGTCAAAAAGATATAGGAGACCCAACAAAACCCAGCAAGTGCAGCGCTGTACAGGCCAATGTTACCACACTAGGAGGGAGGCAGGCAGGCAACTTCATTTAAAGGGCAGCATATTTGTAATGCAGGAGCAAGTGGCTCTTAGAAAATGACGCCAAGGAAGATTTTGATCATCTTAAGTTTAAATTCATGCTACCTACTTGTGGAGATGAAGAGGGAGGGAGGTATACTCGGAGAGACTGAGGTCAGATCTGTAGTGAAAGCTGTTCAATGGCATAGTAATAGCAAAGAGGAACAGAAACATCAAGGAAATCAGAAAGCATAAGCCCAGAAGTCAATGTTCAGTGAAAGTTACAGTGAAATGCAAAAGTAAAATTTTACTAAGCTACTAACCAGAAAGCTCTAAACCTTCAGACGCCAGCTTTATCCAATACGTGACTGCTCTTCTCAACTCAGGATATGTGAAGATGTTTGTGGAATTCAACCCAGATGTACATAGTCTTTTAAATCTAAACCTTTCTGAAGCACTAAACCAGCAAGATGAGTAGGCTTTTAAACCACCAGGTACCAGTCTGTTAATTACAAAGCAGATAGCAACAGATAAGCCTAACTGACTAAGCTAAGGGGAGAGAGACAAGCCAGGGAAATGAAAATATGAAAGGGAGAATTGTGGCTACCTGCTAAGAGCTTCCAATCTTGGGAATATTTTTCTTTTCTTTTATGTTTCACTGGTTGGTTTGAAATTGTAGTTTTCTCCCCCTGATCTTGCAAGTCTCTGTGATGGGCTGTGAGGTTCATTAAGATGGTGCTGGCAGCATCTGCTGTAGCTCTGTGATGTGTGTGGTCACTACAGACATAGACCCTGGCACCACCAAGTCGAGGCAGTGAGATGTGTTGGCTGTGTAATGGAGCCACTAAAGGTGGGCCAGTTCATTGCCTGGGTCTGATTTGTCTCTGGGCTTATAGATGTGGACAAGCCAAGGAGGACCAAGCCAGTGAAAATAATTACTGTCATTATTCCTTGGCAATCACTGTGTTCACGTGTCTCACTCAGTGTATTTTACATGCCTAGAGATAGCTTTGAAGTGCTAGCTGATGTTTGGACACGTAGAGGTGAACCAGACCCTTGGGCTTGGCTCTGCTTTCAGGTTTTATTGCTTGCCAGTGATTGTGACTGCAATGATTGGGGTCTAGATACTGTGGTGACAGATGCAATAGAAATGGCTAGAGACTAGTTTCTGAATTATGGAACTTTCTTAATCCTGGAGCAGCTCATGCTTCTCTGTTGATTAAAATTGTGTTGTGGCTGATGTCTCTGCTATTTTAGATCAACCTCCTTATTTCAGAACCATACATGTCTTTTTTCTACTGAAGATGACATGGGAGGAGCCTTTCCCGGCTCCCTTGTATTCCCGAGGTGAAACACTGGCCCTGTTCAAGTCAATGGGAATTTTGCCACTGATTTCAATAGGGTAATGATTTCACCCTGACCACCACACTCCACCCTTCACATGCACAGAAAGTCATGAACTTTGGTTTATATTAGGGCTGTGGCACTTTGAAGGGCAGACCGATTTAAATCTGTTTCCTTTCCTTAGGAAGGAGGGAGAATGAATGAATTTTGGAGGAGACTTCCATGTGCCCACCTACACAAACACAACAACATTACTTTAAATTACTTTCTTCTCCTGTTGCCATAGCTACTGCCTCTCGGGGAGGTGGAGTACCTACGCCGATGGGAGAAACTCTCCCATCGGCATAGGTAGAGTCTTCACTAAGTGCTACCGCAACACAGGTCCAACTGCATCGCTGTATGTGTAGACACGCCCTTAGAAGGGAACAGTTGTTTAATCGCTCTGGGTGGCTAAGGAGTAGCATTGGTGAGGCTAAAGAGAAACGTGTCTGTATTCATCCTTCCTTGACTGGAAGGACAATTGTAACATTGCAGCACCTGGCAGGTAAGGAGAGGATTTCCTGGGGATTCAAGAAGCGCTTGGAAGACATCCTAGCAACGGGAAAATATTAGGGACTTGATTCTCCATTGCTTTGCTCTATATAATCAAGTACACCTGTGCAGAGTGAGTGCAGCGTGTATATAAAATGCAATCGAATGAGAATGGTAGCATTCTGCACTCACTTTGTAAAGGTAAAAATGACTAAATAAGGTGCAAGGCAGTGAAGAATCAGTGGAACAATTTTATGGATACATCCAATAATCATCTATGAAATCTTACTACTCAGGAGAGAGGGACAAATTCATGCCTAGGGTAGCTCAGTTAATATCAGTGGGATGAATTTGGTCCATTGTGTGTTGTTGCTATTCACTGCTATCTTAATAAGAAACAGGAGAATAAAGTTATCTAAACTGACAAATATTTCTGTGCTTTGCATATATCTTACCTAGTTGTGACGTTGTGCAGTCTATATGGTTTTATAAAAATATAAGTGAATATAATGTAACTGGGATATGCTTCATGCAAAAGATCTCTTGTAAGGTATCATTACAAAGCTCATAATCTACTGAGTGTGATCATCCTATTTGTAGAAATGTACCACTCTTGTATCTAAAACTAGAAATATAAAACATAACTCTGAGGGCCTATTGTAATTATGTAAAGTGTGGGCCATTAAGGATGGTTTGGAATCTTGACGACTCCCATTGTCTGCAGATGGCTGTGTTTACCTGTGAGTCTCCCTGTATATGTGTGTGCTGGCAAGTGAGTAATGAAGTCTTGCAGTGACATGTGATCATGTCACCTGAACTGGAATCCATCTTTAACCTGGTGCTTTTCCAGCGAGGGGGGGTGGAAGCCCAGAGGGACAAAGGGTTCCCGCCTTATGCAAAAGATATATAAAGGGGTGGAACAGAAGAGAGAGGGAGAGGAGCCATCATGGAGAATTCCCTAGCTAACACCTAAGCTGGAACAAGAGCTGTACCAGGGGAAAGAATTGTGCCCAGGCCTGGAAGGTGTCCAGTCTGAGAAAAACTTACTGAAGCATCTCTGAGGGTGAGATTATCTGTATTCAGTTTGATTAGGCATAGATTTGCGCATTTTATTTTATTTTGCTTGTGACTTAATTTGTTCCGTCTGTTACTACTTGGAACCACTTAAATCCTACTGTCTGTATTTAATAAAATCACTTTTTATTTAGTAATTTACTCAGAGTATGTATTAATACCTGGGGGAGCAAACAGCTGTGCATATCTCTCTATCAGTGTTATAGAGGGCGAACAATTTATGAGTTTGCCCTGCATAAGCTTTATGCAGGGTAAAACGGATTTATCTGGGTTTAGACCCCATTGGGAGTTGGGCATCTAAGTGCTAAAGACAAGCACACTCCTGTGAGCTGTTTTTAAGTAAACTTGCAGCTTTGGGACAAGTGTTTCAGACCCTTGGTCTGTGTTGGAGTCAGACAGGAGTGTCTGACTCAGCAAGACAGGGTGCTGGGGTCCTGAGCTGGCAGGGAAAACAGAAGCAGGGGTAGTCTTGGCACATCGGGTGGCAGCTCCCAAGGGGGTTTCTGTGATCCAACCCGTCACACTAGTGTTCAATGACCAACAGAAAAATGGATGCAATTCACCCATCAATAAGGGAAGAGAATATATTGAAGAACTGCAGAGAGTTGGTACAGGCAGCTCTATATACATATGGATACAACAGAGAGATCTCCACATTCTGCATTGTGCAGAATGCATCTGCGTGAGCTACAACACAGTTGTGAACAAAGCTGGGGAAGTGCTGATAATGCACTCACTAGTGAGAACAATATCACGTTTGAGCACCATGTGTTAAACAATTGTAAACAGAGGGTCTGCAGCTGCTCCCATTGATATCAACAGGAGCAGGGTAGTGCCCACGAGGCAAATGAATCATTTGATCGCATTGTAACAGACCTGCAACTGCTGTCTAAAAATTGTGAGTCTGAACATCTTGCAGATGCTATTAATTCATGAGAGAATTACACAGAGGGCTGTGAATGGAAAGGCAAGAAGATGATTATGTGAGTACAGCTTAACTCTACTAGAGTGCAAAGCCTTATCTGTAAGGCAATGGAAAGTGCGCAGTAAAAAAATGAAAACTCTGACTTGGGATTAGGCATAAACTGTTCAGAAAGAACACACATAGTATTGAATCCGCAAATCAAGCTGTGAACTGAACATTTGGATGTGAAAAAACAAAACTAGCCATTGGCCAGGTTCCAACATGGAACCCCCCAAGAAACCACATGAAAATATCAAGGACACTTTCCTTGGGATGGGGGGGATGGTCTCCAAAGAGACAGAACTAGAGATTCAAGTCCTTTATCCACATTACAAGGGCAACATGGGTGGTGGCTGTACAATCTTCCTCCCACCATCTTCCCAGCCTGTCTCAATGCTTAGAGGGTGGTTCATTCTCAATCCTTCTTCATTCTCTGCTGAGGCATCCAACAAAGATGGTGCCATAATGGAGTGCTTTGTATAGGAAGAACTGGACTGATATCTCCAAGTCATTCCTCCTGGGCCACTGAACCATAATCAGATGGGATCTGCTTCTGCTCACTTCTGACATGGTTCAAATTAATACTCACCACCTAGAAAGGAGAGGATTTGCTATCCCATGACAACCCCCTACCTCTACAGCCTCCCTTCAATAACTATCCATTGTATCCCATCTTGTGACCTTTGGTCTGTGTGTGCCCTGAGGTTCACATCTCCATCTATAGCGGCTGAGAAGAAGAGCAAATCTGAACGTCATTCCATTGCTCGGTTGATGGCTCAGTGTGCCAGTGTGTGTTCAGAATATTTCAAAGGCCAAGATTTTTAAAATGCACAGTAACATGTTCGCATGTTGCACTAGAAAAATCTTCTTCCTGTTGACTTTTATCCAGCAAGCTGACTGTATGAGGAATTCCCATGCTGAGCACTTAAAGGTCTGCATTCCAAGTGCTTACAGGATCGGGTCCTGTGTTTGCAGGTGGGTTAAAGGGTCAATGTGAGCTAGTTATAGACCTCCAGTTTAGAGTTTGTAAAAAATAGGTCTTTACAAAATCTAATATGAATAGTTGTGTTTTTTTAAAATAATACAATTAAAATAATTCTCCCTGCAGAGCTATGACCCCAGACACAACAGCATGCCCTGGTGCATGAGAACCAGAAAGTGAAACTGAGAGAAACAAAGTGAAATTGTAGTGAGCCTAACCTGTTCCCATGGAAGTTTATGGGAGTTTTGCCATTGGTTCCAATGAGATCAGGCCTGAAACATTGACTTAATTTTTTATAGTCAAAGGTAGCATTATTAACGTAGGCGAGGAAATGCATTTTGTAAATAAGAATGTTATACTGATGATGCCTCTTAACAGTTAGACATTAGTTTTTTTCTCCCTGACTGCTTGTAATTGTCTTCAGTTAGGCAACGGTCCTTAGTGCTGACTCTGTGGTGTTGAAGACAGGGCTGGCTCCAGGCACCAGCGCAGGAAACAGGTGCTTGGGGCGACCAATGGAGAGGGGCGGCACGTCCGGGTCTTCGGCGGTAATTCGGCGGCGGGTCCCTCAGTCCCTCTCAGAGGGAAGGACCGGCCGCCGAATTGCTGCTGAAGAATCAAGCAGCGCAGTAGAGCCGCCGCCGATTGTGGCTTTATCTTTTTTTTTTTTTTTTTTTTTCTTTGCCACTTGGGGCGGCAAAAAAGCTGGAGCCGGCCCTGGTTGAAGAGCTCTCTGGTCTGATACTTCAGGCCAAGAGTGGAAGTATAAAAGCAGAGCTGGGGGCGGGGGGGGGGGGGGGCGTATGTACGTGTACATATAATGTAACAAACATCTGTCCTTTTTTTGTTTTGTTACATTTTGTGGATTCCATTGTGCTTTCTTTGCTCTTTTAGTTAGGGTTCTATTACAAATAGGGTTGCATTCATGGAAAATATAACTGAAATGCTACATCACTGTCACTTTTTGTAATATTTGGAATGAAAGTTTATCCTGGTCTCTTCTGTATGTAAATTAAGCGTAACGGCTTCTATATATAATTTAAGCTTGGCGGAACTGTGTGCCATCTCCCTCTCCAATAGCAAGAGCAGAATCAGTGATTAATCTGCAAATAGGACTCCCGCAATCTGCATTGTTTCCATGCATTAGTCATCCGAAAGGTCCCTAACAAATCCTTGTCCTTTCCTTTTATTGCACTAATCCCCTGAGACTGGAAGGAACATGCTAGAGAACATTCAAAGTGGGAAAGCACCCCCATCCCCTCTGCTTGTTAACAGCCTGCTTCTCAACATCACTTATTCCCAGGGTGTTGTTTAACTTAACACGGAGCTCCCATTAGTATTTGCAGAATGGCCAATTCAATTTACTGTCTCTAGGGCTCTACACTGACAACCATTCCCTGGCTGCCTTGACATAAAGCAACACTGAACGGTTTGCTTTTCTGTGCTCCGGATACACTTTCTGCTAATGTACTTCCATGCACCTGCACATTGCCTTGCTGCTGGTGGTATTGTTTAGGTCGCCTTCTGAATGCAAAGCAATACAAGCCTTATGCACCTTTTCTTATTAGTAATATGCATCCATCATTGGTTTCTGGGAGCAGGCACAGGAATTAAAGTAATGGAGATAGATTATTGACAAACAATAACTTTATTAAATTCTCACCTCGGGATACAAGTCTTTACCTGAGCCTGATAATCTGCCTTAAATATTATCTAACTCAGGTTCTGTTGGCCTGAGGGGAGGAAAAAGGGATGAGAAGTCAGTTCCAGAATGTTGGGCCCTCGGTAGCAAACCTTCTTTCACCAGATTCCAGATAGTCAAAGCTAGGTTCTGTAAGCAAGAGCTCCGCATCTGATCTCAGCTGTCACGAGGGTGCATAGGAAAAGGGCAATCAGAGAGAGTTATCAGTCAATAACTGGAAGCCAGACCCTTTGCATGTGATAACAGATCTATCAATTCAGTCTGACCACTCACGCATGGAAAATAAAAGAAGATTAGGGCTTGAAAAAAAGCTTCAGTGAACTCTAGAGTACCAGAAAACTTTCCTTGACAACACTCTGTATAATGTAAGAAAACCTCAGGAAGTGCTACTTCTCTCTTAGCTTTTCAGTCTCCTGCTATTACCTGTATTATGATGTAAAAAACACTTGGTCTATTACCATCAAGAAATGAAAAGACTTTGCTTCCCAACATTATCTGAAACCCAGATCACCAGCAGTTATTCAAAGTTCCCTGGGCCATAATTGTTCATTAGCCTGCTTTGCACAAATCAAGGAACTAGATTTGAAGTCAGTGTCAGCCGTCCTGTTTGTCTTTATTTAGCTAACAATATTTCCAAGCTTCTATGTTTCAGGTGGTCCTATTAAAAAACCCAACAACGTCTGAGCAGGGATAGCTCAGTGGTTTGAGCATTGGCCTGCTAAACTCAGAGTTGTGAGTTCAATCCTTGAGGGGGCCATTTAGGGATCTGGGGCAAAATCAGTACTTGGTCCTGCTAGTGAAGGCAGGGGGCTGGACTTGATGACCTTTTGGGGTCCCTTCCAGTTCTAGGAGATAGGATATCTCCATATATTATTATTATAATCACCTGAGGAAGGAATCCGTGCTTATTTTTGTCATGAATTTCCACATGCGATCTACATGCTTATTTTCAAGTCATTTCTTAACTTTGTTATTCACTTTGGGTGAAATTCAGCTCAGCGTGGTGGGACACTGCAAAGGCCTCTGTGCCATTTATGCCCCTTATGAGGCCTGTGCTAGAGTCTGCTGGTTGAGTGCGTACACAGGGGTGTCTGCAAACCACCTACATGCATCAGGAAAAAAGTGCCCCCCTGAAGGGCCCATTGTGAGTAGGTCAGGGTAGGATAAGGGAGGGGGCATGGACCCATGTTTATGGAGATTCAGTGCTATCGGTAACGTACACAACTGGGGCGTGTGCTGCGTAGTAGCCCAATACCTGGCCCTGCATCAGAGAGAGGATTTCACTTCCTCAGCCCCTCATCCATATTAGAGCCCAAACACTAGGGTTTTATGTGATGAATTAGATTTCACAGCCAGGAACTGATTAATCTTATTATTCACTGATCATGAACATAGTCCCCCTGGAAGCTGAGGCTGCTCAGCGTCTTGCATCCAGTACTCAGCACCACACAGGGCTGGGTTGAGAGTCTGTCAAGTTTATCAAGTTGTTTCTGGGTGAAAGGCGCTATGTAAATATAATGTAAGTCATTATCGTTATGGGTCCTGCTCAAATCACTGATGCACCTTCTGCGTCCAGCTGACCAAGCAGTATTTCTTGCATTATAGGATTCTGATTCCAGCTCCATTTTTACATTCATTACTTTCTCGGAGAGCTACAATTTCATTAGCAATACATCAACATAACTGAGCACAGATTACAGAAGGGCATTCCTGAGCATTAGTTAAATACTTGTTTTAGGGGCAAAATATGCTGCTTCTGCCAAAGATAAGGTCCTTGTTGCACCAATACTTTATAGAGCCAGTTGCAAAAGTACCTGAAAAACATTGTTAGCTGCAGCTTTGAATGTTTTAGAATAAAATAGAAGATTGTAAATACTGGTTATTATTTTGTTCCAAAGAAAATCAGTGTTGCAATGCTGGATGATTGGAAGCAATGAATGTTTGTCACTGCACTTTTGAAAAATAAACCTCTGTTCAACATGCTGTTTATAGGATAGCCAAAGACTAAACACATGGCTTCTGCCATGTTTCAGATATACAGTACACGGCTTCAGTGAGGCAATATATAGAATCAAAGAAATGTTGAGCTGAAAGGGACCTTGCAAGGTAATCTAGTCCAGGCCCCTGTGCTGAGGCAGGACCATGTATATCTAGATCATCCCTGGTAGGTGTCTGTTTAACCTGTTCTTAGACTGACTTTTTAGATATGTAAAAGCCAGTGTTCACTGGAACCAAGAACAGCCAAATGACTGTTCTCTTCTTAGATAGATCTGGATACTTACATAGATTCCATTACAGTAATATTTGGATGCACCACAAAAGCTAATATATTTATCCTCAGAGCAACCTGCAAGGTATGGAGGTATTATGATCTCTATCAGGGCTGGCTCCAGGCACCAGCGCAGCAAGCAGGTGCTTGGGGCGGCCAACGGAAAGGGGCGGCACGTCCGGCTCTTCGGCGGCAATTCGGCGGCGGGTCCCTCAGTCCCTCTCGGAGGGAAGGACCTGCCGCCGAATTGCCGCCGAAGAATAAAGCGGTGCGGTGGAGCTGCTGCCGAACTGCCGCGATCTTTTTTTTCCCCCGCTGCTTGGGGCAGCAAAAACCCTGGAGCCGGCCCTGATCTCTATTTTACAATAGTGGAACTGAGCCAGAGATATTCTGGGCCAATACGTACCAAAACTCACAGTCACACATGCAATCACATACACAATCTTACATACACTTGTATTCTCACTTGCACCCCGTAACAATTGCCCCACCCCAGCCCTGATCCAGGAAGATACTTAAGCATGTGCATAACTTTAAGCATATGAGTAGCCCCAGTAAAGTCAATGAGACTAGTGAGCAGTGCTTAAGTACCTTGCTGGATCTGGGCTTTTCAGATTCCTGTTGTTCTGTCAGTTAATTATTATTTATTATTATTTTATTATTTTATTTATGATTGTATTTTATTTTATTTATTTATTATAGTCTTCAGAGGCCTCAATCAAGGATCAAGGCCCCACTGTGCAAGGTGCTGTATACACACATCATCATAAGACTGGGCAGTCCCTGCTGCAAAGAGAGTTTTTTGTGCTTTAGCATTTTTTTATCCATTGTCATATTTCACCTCAAATCTTTGATGTGTTTAGCGTACCCACAAATGTGATGAGTGGGAGCAGTTTCTGGACATTCAAAGAAGCATAGTTGTCTGGTTTGTCATCATCAAGTTTAGAGTGCAATTTGGGAACTTTTATAAAACGCAGGCTAGCTGCAGTATGGCCTTCACAGATATTCCCCCATCCAATTCCTCAATCTGGATTAAATTATTTTATAAACACTAGGACTGATGGAGCTGAAGTACTGAGATTCGTTTTTAATCATAGGCACCAGATTAACTCGCTTTTAGTCTTTTGGAAACTCACTTACTCTTAATGAGTTTTCCATGATAGCTACTATAAGTCCACAAATTTCCTGTCTAGCTTCTTTTGGCACTCTCAGATAAAATGCCATCTGGAGGGGAGATTTATTGGTTTTGAGCTGCTGTCCCTTCCTTATCACCTTGTTTTAATGGCCCTGAGCTCATCCCAGGATTGCAGTAGTTATATAGACAATATCAGTTTCCCTTATGCACAATCTATGGAAGAATTAATTTAACTTGACTTTTCCAACCCTTCCAAGACTGGATTCTCCCCAAAATAAAACATATCACAAACATAAAATAAAAATGAAAACTTAACAATTTGATCTTACTACATTTCATCATGGTCCTACCATAATCTCTTACTCTTACTTTGCATCACAAGACAACAGATTTTTGTCTCTCCATTTCTTTATTTCAGGTTGGAGCTTTGTATTTTCAATATGTGGTTTTGTTTGTGGTGGTGCCTATACCGGGCAGGAGAATTCTGTTTATTTATAAAATGTCTTTCAGCCCTACACACACTTTGGAAACATTGTATGTATTATATACTGTATATAGGGGAAACGATGCAGCCACTGCTGGGGTGAAACACAGCAGCTGTTTAGTAGCGCATTGCACAACAGTTTAGGCCAAAAAGTGAAGCATTCTGTATCCAGTTGAAAATAAAGAGGGAATTAAAGTAGACAAAATATAATCAGCCAATGTACAATTTGTCCAGGACGTCAGGATTAACATATTCCATGCTTACAAAAGTGTCATGTGATCTTTAATGACTACCATTAGTGAGGTACAGTTTTATGTCTCATTTCAGCAGTTAGTGCTGCCAAGTACCCAGGTTGGAGGGAAGGCTGTGGGGGTTTGGTTCAGTGCTGACTCAAGCTATGTCTACACTGCCAAAACAGATCTGGTGTTAACTCAGGTTCACTAACCCAGATTCAAATAGCAGTGAAGACATGGCAACTTGGCTTTTAACTTGGGTTAGCAGCGTGAGTCCAATCCCAGGCTCCCTCACAGGCTTTTATTTGAGTTGCTAATGTGAGTTAAAAGCCAAGTTGCCCTGTCTTCCTTCATCACCATTTTAACCTGAGTTAGCTAATGTAGGGTAGCTAACCTGAGTTAAGAACACACCTCCTTTGCAGTGGAGTCATACCTTCAAAGAACAGACTGCCACCGACTAAACTGCCAACACCATTTCAGTGCGGCCTGAATTTTCCCTAAAGATCAAACACTGTGAGTGTAGTGTGAGTTGTAGGTTCACAATAGTTCAGTGTTGGCAGGATGGATGGACATCAATCTAGATGATACTTCAGATCAAAATCCGTGTTTCTACTTAAGATTCCATTTAAAAAGAAAAAACCAAGATGGCATTGGCTGTTACCAAGACCCTAGTTTTAGCTTTAGAGCTTTAGTGGGGTCTTCCTTTCCTAGTTCCTGGTGCCTAATTTTATGGACCTTTGATTCCACCTCCCTGAAGCATCACCTAGTCCGTCCCATTCAGCTCTTCATATCACCATCCAATTTCCCTGCATGACTCTCTTCTCCTCCGCACTCCTCATGCAGTGTGTTTGGGGGCTGCCCATAAATTACATAACACATTTTTCTGGTGATTTTCGAGACCTTCCCCCTTGTAACACTGAAACAAACATGCTAAATTAAGGACCCGCCCATCCCCTAATGTATTATGTAATTTATGGACAGCTCCTTGTGCATGTTTAAACTATTTATGTACCCCCCCCTCCCCGCCTTCCTCTGGCCAGCCAGAAGCGAAGGATCCCCACACCACCCATGAAGAGCTAGGATGAGAAAGCAGCAGCAGTAGTATTAAAATACAGAAACAGAACAAACACGAGCTGGTTTTAGCCATTTCCAATTCAACTCAATGGGAGTTTGCAATACCCAGTTTCTGACACTGGGTAGTGCTGTAAATAATCATGATTTCAAAAGGGCGTCCTCCAGCTACAAACTCAGGCTAGTGGCTTCTCTAGTAGCTCCCTCCAGAGGGGAATGCTTACCTAAAGTAAGAGAGTGCCTGCTTGTCTACATTTGGAACGGAGAACAGAGAGGACTGACTTTGCAGTGTGCATGCCCGGTGTAGGTGGTTCATCCTCCTCTCCTTCAAGTCTTCCTATTTAGCTTCAGGGAAGGAGGCTGATCTATAATTAAGGTTGATTTAGAGTGAGCCCTTCTGTGGAATCCCCACCCTCTGAGGCTTTCCCTTCCTCTGTGCTGTATTTCTCCATCACAGTCTCCTACTCCAAGTACTGGCCCAACTTTGCTTAGTTTCTAAGAGCTGCCACCACTTGGTGCGATGGCTGGATATCCCCGTTCGTTCCATATTCTTTCGCGTTAGGAGTATTTGATTCTCACCAATGGCTTTGGATATTGACTTGAGTGATAAGGTGATTTTTTTCTTCAGACTAAAACATGTCAGTTTTGTACCTGTTGCCCTATTAAGGGAAGATGGGAGGGACCAAATGCCCCCCCGCCTTGCCCAGCTGATGCATTCACAGGGAAATCAGCATCATGTCAAATTACAGCTCCTGAGTCCTGCCAGACAATCCTGCCTTATCTTATCTATCTACATTTTTTATAGTGTGCTCATCCCCATGGTATCTGAGTGCCTTAAACGTTTTTCATTGCTCCACAGGAAGGGATGTTTATATATGTCTTAGTGGAAAACTTTCCCTCATCCTGAATCTGGCAATTGGCTCAATCCACATCAGCAAGGAAGACAAAGGTTAAAGTGCAGTTGTACCCAGAAAAGTACAGTGTAAAGTGACCCTTTTTACTCGACAAACCTGCTCTTTGTGCACACTCAGTCTCAGAAAGACATTTTGCTCCTGTTAGTACTTTAGGAACTAGATACATTTATGGGAGCATGAGCTAGATTCACTTGTACCTCTTGTGCCTCAACAGAATTCTAACCAAGTATCAGCTTCAGACCAAATTCTGCCATAAATTACATCCATGCAATGCAATCCTTCTGTCGCCAGTAGGATCACGCAGATGTAAATGAATGGAGGAGCTGGTCTGCAGAATCTTTGTGGTGTTCGCTGTCCTGGAGGTGATGCGCAAATCAGAAAGAACGCAGCTTGACTTTCAGATCCCAACGTGAGTTTGTGGTACGGGTTGTAAGAAAACACTTTTTCTTGTTAAATGAGCAAATTTAATATGGAAATCATCGAGACAACATGGAACCCTGTAATGGCATTTGTAGAGTCACTCATCAGAGTATAACCATAATTTAAATATCTAATTCCATAAATACACTGGTTTGTCATTACTATCATACTAATTGTCTATTTTTTAATGAATCACAGTGATATGGATTCTGCAAGTGTCTCCAGGCACAAAGAATTCTAGGTGTTGATTAGTCCCCTGTGGCCAAAAAGCCCCATGATTATTCAGTCTAAAGCTACATATATATGTGTACTATAAGTATATATATGTACCATAGAGTTTGCACGGTCAAAGGGTCCCTAATAGCCTTACCATCCCTAGCTGGTTAATATTTACTTGGTCCTTGAGCTCTCGATATAGCTATTGTCTGATGCACTGGAATTGGAGGAAGCATGATTTCCCTACCTCTGCTGTTGTCTTTATTGCATCTTTGTGCATCTTTTAGTTTTCAGGTACTCTCCTCATTACTGCTAAAGTTTAGTTTGTCAATGAACAAGGTGCAGCTTCTACCATGCCTGTCTGACCTGATTATACCATTATATTGTAATGCACATGTTTCTATCTCTTCCCTAGCCAACCCAGACCGGGATATGTAGTATACTGTAGAGAGAGCTCTTTGATCCTACTCACTGTTAGTCAAACCATGGCTGATTCACTGAGATCATGATGAGATCTGACAGCATTGATTTTCTCCCCCCAGAGCAGTGTTTTCAAAGCCAGCAGGCCAAAGGCTATCTTTGGTCTTTTATCACTCCTGGACGCTCTGCACAAGTCCATTGTCATGTGATTGTGACTTTATTCGGAGAGCTTCTCCTTTATCCTTGGCTTTGGCAGAATGATGATTTAGTGGAGATTTGTTTGGGGGTGCAGGGATAAATGGTTTAAAAGTGTGTCAGAGTAATACCCTCCTCTTATAGGGTTCCCAAACCAACCTGTAGTAGCAGACACAGAGTTCCCGTTCCACTGGAACAAAGATTTGGCAGTTCCTCTACATTGCTGGATTTCTGGGGAAAAGTCATATATGTGTTGGTGCCAACAGCAACATTATTCTAATTCATGTTACATTTTCTCTTAGTGGTACTACAGGCTTTTATTTATGTATTATGGGGCTGTAGCAACTTGTGTACAAGTCAAATGTTTCATCTGCAAAACTTTGCACTGTCAAAACCAACTTCTTCTGCTGCTATGGTCAGAAAAATCACAAGTGAATCAGCAGAGAGAGCGACGTGGCCTATGTATTGTACACCATCCCAGTCAAACATAGTCAGTGCAAAGCAAATAAACCACAGCCTTGTGGGTTCTGCTGCAAGAGATTTGATATGAGAGAAAGTATGAGAATATTGGCCCTGATTCAGCAAGGGATATATGCATGTGCCTAATTATGCATGAGAGTAGTCCCATTCAAGTTAATGACATTATTTACATGCTTAAATTGAAACATGTGTTTAAATACTTTGCTTCATTTCTAATGAGAGAGAAATTTCTATTCCTCTTTGGAAACATTGCTTAGATTTCCACGGAAGAAAAAGAGAGAGAGAGAGAGAGAGGTTTCTTAACCCAAGTATTCCCTTCAGTGGCTAGTTTTCTTGCTAGTCAGAGTCTGATTACTAAAGATTGTGTGATTGGTTTTGCTCTGTGCTGAAAGATTGCTTCCTCCAGCCTTGTGCTCTAATTTCCTGTCTTGTAATTAGCTCTTCCACATGGTTACCCCAGTGTGCACAGCATGCAGTCATATGATGGGCTTATGCCACTGGACATCCTTCTCGTTCATAATCACAAGGCCGTGTTTTAAATCCTGCGTTCTGGAACTGTCAGATTTGAACATGGATTGGCAATCAGTGGCGGAGCCTCGTTGTGGACAAATGACCCCTGAGTGTGTAGAGTTTGCTGAAGTTCAGGCAGAGGCGGATTACCTTGGTCTGAGAGGCAACAAGCATGTCTAATTACAACAGTAGTGTTCTTAGATTTTTTTAAAACATGGAAGTGTTCCGTATGCATGGAGAGAAATAGTAGTTATGTAACACAATACGCCAGACTGGGGAAAGTTAATTTAGTTTTAATATATCTGGTTTAAGTAGAATCCTGTTGAGTTTAAGGGTTTCTTATATTAATCTACCATTGTCTCTTCTTTTGTCTAAATTCATGAAGAAAAAAAATCTGCTACTCATGAAAAGTGTGTTCAACATTGTCTTTTGAAGTTCACAATAGTTCCCTGATATTGCATTAATTCTGACTTCCTCCTAAAGAAGTTCTATACAGTCTCACACTAGTACATAAACATTTGCATTTTTCATACAATGGGCTCCAAAAATACCTAAATTTTCTTAATTCAGTAAGGTTTGTCCAGGATATTGCAGGAAATTGCCATCTGTCACAGGGTGACCTGGGTTCAAATCTCTGCACCCCAGAGGGGTCTCTGCAATTCCAGATAATGCCCTAACCACTTAGCTAAAAGTTATGAGGGGGCACTACCAGCTCCTCTGGGCTGTTATGTGCATATAGACCAACATTCGTTCTTCCGGCCAAAACTGTCTGGAGAATTCATGTCAAAACTGAATAGTTTCGGGTTGACCAAAACTGCATTTTTGGCAAATGAATTATTTGTCTGAAAAATTTTGCCCAGCTCTAGTGGTAATGCTTTTCATTTATTGCATGTGGGCCAGATTATTCTTTAAGGGACAGATCATCATGTTGTGTACATTGATGTCACTCCATTGATTTCAGTGGAGATGCAACAGTATTCGGCTTCTGGGCATGTGACAGAAAAAAATTGGGGATTTTACACAATTCCATCAATTACAACTTGTAGTGAGGCTGAGTGGCCTCCCTCCGAGCTGGAGAGCGAGGGACCATTACACTCCCCTTGAAGGGTGGAGCCTAGATCGCCGCGTCCCCCTCACCAGAAGTACCAGGGCGTGGCTGGAAGTATAAAAAGCAGGCCCTGCAGCACAGTTGGGGCAGAGCCTGCGGAGGAGAAGGACGCTCTGCCTGTTCTGCTGCAGCCCAGAGGGGAACCTACGCCTGGCTGTTCCCGACCCTTAGATGCCAACAAGGACTGGCCCGGAGTGCCTGCCGCCGTGTACCCTGAAGAGCCGGAGGAGGCCTGGAGGCTACAGGTACCAAACCCCAGGGAGGCAGGAAGTGACCCAGGGGCAGCCATGGAGCAGCCGGCTGGAGAGCCAGGCGTGGCTCAGTCGGCGTGTTGCGGCTGGATCCCCGCCGACGCAGGGGTAGCCAATCCTGCCCCTGCCAGGGCCCTGGGCTGGGATGCGGTGGAGTAGGGTGGGCCAGCGTCCCCCTGCCACCCCACTCTGGGGTGGCTGACTCCCTACACTGTGCAGGAAAGCTCTAGCCATGAGGAAGGAGCCTCCCTTACCAGCTCACCCATAGACAGTTTGTTTGCTGGCTGTCTGAGCCCCACCCAGGCTAAAGCCAGCCTTAAGACTGTTGCTTGCTGGTAGCCCGAGCCTCTTCAAGCCCAGGCCCAGCATACCTAGAGACTGGTTGTTTGCTGGCTTCCTGAGCTCCGCCAAGGCCACAGCCAGCCCTGATAGACTCTGTTTAAGGGCTGACAGCTTGAGCCACCCAAACCCAGGCTAAAGCCTGACAGTGATTATTGATCACCCAGCCCTATTGTGGGCTCTTGGCTGTCCTGCGGACTCTGTCTGGCCAGGACCAGCCTGAGTGGCCTCCCTCTGAGCGAGAGAGCGAGGGACCATTACACAACTCTTTAACAAATAATATACATGGGGAGGTCCAAGCAGAAATTTACTTAAAATACATTGGATTAAAGTCTGCTCTGTTGGACCTCAGTGAGGTTTGGCATGCATTACAGAGAACAGAATTTGGCCCTTTTCAAGCCCTTTAGGCTCCCAGTTGAACTCATTTTTAAATTATCATCTGCGGTAAAGGACATGGAATTTGTGTGATATATACTTCAGCTTCCAGGTATGATTTTCCTAATTCACTATTAAGTTTTAAAACAAGCCTTTTTCTAATCGGTTGTTGCTGCCCTGCTGCTTAAGAGCCGGGAGAACTGAGTACAAAATGAACTAATTCCATTCTAGAACCATGCTAACATTATAGCTGATAATGGTGCATAAACAAGGAAATAAACAAAACCAGTTTAATTTCAAACTCTTAAATGATGATACAATCAGCCTTTTGAATGATAGAAATGAGCAAAATTGGTTGGCAAGAATGTTCACTTTAAGTATCGAAGAGGGTATTACAAACAGTGATGGATAAAAAACATAAATAAAACTATTTTAAAATACTCCGAGTCCTTTTCAAACAAACTGTCATTCCAGTATCGTGAATTTTGTAGAAGGCTGGGAATTACCTGTAAAGATTGTTCCATGGACTCTGTAGGGTATTTGATTATTTTTAGCACATTCATGGGTGGCCCAGATCATCCCATCCTATGGGAAAACCCATACAAAGGGGTTTAGGGGAGGAAATCTCCGCCAGGATCCTCTTGTGGAAGCCCCGCTCATTATTCCATTGGGAATGAGAGTTTGTCCCCACATAGGAAGAGAGGTGTGGCTTGCCTCCAAGTGTTGGCCCATCCTTGAGGCCGCTCTGTGTCGCTCCACTAGCCCCTCAGTTGCTCCCTTCCTTGGTTCCCTGTCCAAAAGAGCCATGCTATCTCAGCTTTCTCCCGACCATAGCAGCTCTTAGGTGAGCAGTGTGGGCTGATTTCCATGGGAACAGTGGAGAGAACAGTGTTCAATTTTCATCATCTCTCCCCTTGTCTCACCCACTCATTCCTCCGGCCCACCTAGTCTCTATCCCCTCTCAAACCATGGCTCCCAGCGTGACAGCGAGAACCCTGGAGGGAGCACCCCGGTGCCATGGAGGTGGTTGAGTGCCACTTCCACGCATGCCCCTTATACATGGAAGAAGCTCACTGTAAAAAACTGAAAGTCCATGATATTCTCTTCTTTTAAATCTCTTCTTAAAACCCACCCACCTCTGCCGTGATGCCTACAAAGTGTTCCGCAATGGCCAGGCAGCTGGCATGCTGTGACCACCGCATGGTACGCTGATCAGAACTGTCTCACTGTTACTGTGAGCGCTGCCCATCTGTTATACCCACCGGTGGTGGCTCAGCGTATATTTATATTGTAAGTTCACTCACAGTGCAACAATTCTCTCTTGGTTATATGTTTGTTTGGTATCTAGGACAGCGAGGACTGGCCTGTAGGTATTCCTGCAATGCAATGCAACAGTAATAATAACCAGGGCCGGCGCTTCCATTTAGGCGACCTAGGCGGTTGCCTAGGGCACCAGGATTTGGGGGGGCGGCAATTCGGCGGCGGGGGGGGTCCTTCCGCGCTCCAGGTCTTCAGCGGCAATTCTGCGGCGGGTCCTTCACTCGCTCCGGGACCCGTCGCCGAAGTGCCCCGAAGACCGGGAGCATGGAAGGACCCCCCCGCCGCAGAATTGCCGATGACGACCGGGAGCGCGGAAGGACCCCACTCCTGATAATAACTGCAATGCAACAATAATAATAATTGTGATGACATATTATTCCACCTTTACACCTGAGGAACATGTTGTAGTGATTAGAACATATAGGTTGGATTTTTTAAGGCACCTAAGAGAGATAGGTGCCACATTTGAAAATCCCAGCTGTAGTTGCTTTATTGGCCTCTTACTGATGATTAACTTTCATATCTATTCTTATCAATTTAATATCTGATACAGTTTATCAGGTAACTATCCCATGCACCTGCAGGGAGGTGGACTTAATGACCTGATAGGTCTTTTCCTCTCTATTGTTCTACACATCTGCTTCAGTAACCCTGTTCTCTACTACTTTCTATTGTGATAATTAAAAAAAACTGAGTTAGTCACTGCTGTCAGTGGCCAGACAGGGCTGAACCAATTAATAAAGTCCCTTACATATTACCTGGACTTGTTATATGGACACGTCCCAGGCATTACTGTAGTCAGCACTTGAATAGGGAACATCATGATCCCTTCAGTTGCTACTAGGGAACCCTCAACATCTAACAGCTTTGCAAATCTTGTCCAGGTGGACTAGCTGAGGATGCTGAAAGCATCCTGGCCTGTGATTTTGCTTGTCCCTAGGGACCAGTGATCACTTTAAGTTATGATTGCTTGAGAATTATCGGACATACACTCCACCAGTGGAAAGCAGTTAGTTTTAGACTTGTTGTTTCTTGAGATATTGGACATCACATTATTCCACCATGATTTCAACAGCTTCCACCCCACCATCAACCTCAGCCTGGACCAATCTACACGGGAGGTCCACTTCCTAGACACCACAGTACAAATAAGTGATGGCCACGTTAACACCACCCTATACCGAAAACCCACCGACCGCTATGCCTACCTTCATGCCTCCAGCTTCCACCCCGGACACACCACACGATCCATCGTCTACGGCCAAGCACTGAGGTACAACCGCATCTGCTCCAACCCCTCAGAGAGAGACCAACACCTACAAGATCTTCACCAAGCATTCTCAAAACTACGATACCCGCACAAGGAAATAAGGAAACAAATCAACAGAGCCAGACGTGTACCCAGAAGCCTCCTGCTACAAGACAAGCCCAAGAAAGAAACCAACAGAACTCCACTGGCCATCACCTACAGTCCTCAGCTTAAACCTCTCCAACGCATCATCAGTGATCTACAACCCATCCTGGACTATGATCCCTCTCTTTCACAGACCTTGGGAGGCAGGCCAGTCCTCGCCCACAGACAACCTGCCAACCTTAAGCATATTCTCACCAGCAACCACACACCGCACCATAACAACTCTAACTCAGGAACCAATCCATGCAACAAACCTCGATGCCAACTCTGCCCACATATCTACACCAACACCACCATCACAGGACCTAGCCAGATCAGCTACAACATCACCGGTTCATTCACCTGCACGTCCACCAATGTTATATATGCCATCGTGTGCCAGCAATGCCCCTCTGCTATGTACTTTGGCCAAACTGGACAGTCACTACGTAAAAGGATAAATGGACACAAGTCAGATATCAGGAATGGCAATATACAAAAACCTGTAGGAGAACACTTCAACCTCCCTGGCCACACAATAGCAGATGTAAAGGTAGCCATCTTACAGCAAAAAAACTTCAGGACCAGACTCCAAAGAGAAACTGCTGAGCTTCAGTTCATTTGCAAATTTGACACCATCAGATCAGGATTAAACAAAGACTGTGAATGGCTAGCCAACTACAGAAGCAGTTTCTCCTCCCTTGGTGTTCACACTTCAACTGCTAGCAGAGGACCTCACCCTCCCTGATTGAACTAACCTCGTTATCTCCAGACTGATTCTTGCCAGCATATTTATACCTGCCCCTGGAAATTTCCATTACATGCATCCGACGAAGTGGGCATTCACCCACGAAAGCTTATGCTCCAATACATCTGTTAGTCTTAAAGGTGCCACAGGACTCTCTGTTGCTTTTTACAGATCCAGACTAACATGGCTACCCCTCTGATACTTGACATTATTCTGGTTCATCATCTACCTTCCTCTCCCTAGTCCAATTAAAACCTGTTTTAAGTGGCTGCTATCTCAAGAACTGTCCCTGAGTCCCATGAATGGTACCCACCAACTCTCAGAAATACCACATAAGGAGCATATGTGCTCTGCTGAGGAGATATGTCCACCGTGGCTGTAGCATCCAGGCCTGTGACCCAGCCAGTCTGCCCCTTAGCTTGTCTCAGCTGGACACTAGTCACTGCATGTCTTGTAGCCACTTTTCATAGGGGTAATTGGCTGGCTCTTATGATGGTGTAAGTCAGTGATGTCAATGGAGCTATACTGATTTATAAGCGGGTCTGGCCCAATATGTTTTCTGTAATCTTTGATTTTTGTTGTTTCTCTTTTCATTTTGATTATAACATACATCCTTGAGCATTTCATGGAGAATTCTAAGAGGTGGAAAGTTAAGGAATACATTTCTGTGGGTGCAAATTGTAATATCGCCAGCAAAAGTTTGTCTGCATCTGCTTTTAATTGATTGTTCCACCCTGAAGTGAAAACCACTGTCCAAGAACTTCATTACTTTTCCCTCCAAATTGATTTTTAAGCACGTATTTCTATTTCCAGTGACATTCTTGTTACATATTTGTTTCACAGCTTCATGTATTACACTTCTCTGACAAGACCCTCTGCGGAGACACTGAAGAAATAAATTCTTTTTTTGTTGTTACTCTTTTTGCTGCGTCTGTGCGGGGTATTTGTTTGCAGAGGGCTTGTATTAACACTCCATACTGCCTTAGACTAAGCAGACTAATAGACTCTTTCAGCACCTTTGTAGCGCTGCCTGCTGTGGTAATCATTCAGCGGTCATGGCTCTCTGCAAACAGCAGCACTGAACTCGCCTTTCAATTACTAGTTTATTATTCTAAGATGTCTGGGGAGCTGAGTGGTGATAGCCATATGCCAATAGTGGTATGGACTTCTTGTGAAGTTCCACACGGGAGACTGAAAGCAAAATCAGGGGTCAGAGCAGTTCTCTTATGCTGGTGACTGACAACATCTGACATGGTCTTAAGACAACCAGCCCAAAAGGGAAAACAGCTAACCTCCAAATTCCTAATAAATGGCAGTTTAGCTCGAAGGTCAATGTTTCTTTTTCCCACTTGGCTGGGTTTTGGGTCAAGGTGAAGGTGCATTAACCTACCAGGAAACCTTTATACTTGATAATACTAGTCTAGCATGCCAGACTGGTCAGTGTACAAAGCTCTTATAAGTATTTCACTCCAGGACTTCCTAGATCACCTTGGGGTTTCCTGTAGCCAACGTAAGAGCAATCAATTTTTTGGGCTGGTATGAAAGACTTGAAATTGGAGGTGAAGTGGGAGTCAGGATCCCCATTCCAGGCTGATGAAAACGGGGAGTTTTTCATGGTGTTGACGTGCCTGGCTGTGCATGGAGTGAATTAGGCACTGTAACTTTCACACAGCACTTGTTCTGGGCTGGTCCATGCAGTTATCCTTGGAGGAGAGCTGAGATATAGAGGCTGAAATAACAAAAGAACCAGACATCATCTTGAAAACACATCTGTTGGATCTGCAGTGTATTCGCTTGCCTGTAAAGTTTAGATACGTTGAAAATAAAAATGTTATAGGACAATAAATAAAGATATTTGAGATCTTAAGCTCTTTTGCAATACAGGAAAGCTGAAGTCAATTTAAATAATTCAGCTATGCTGAGTTAAAAAAAAAAAAAAAGGAGGAGGAGGAACTGTTCAGTGGCTCCACAAATTTGGGCCCCAATCCTGACAGCTTTTGTCAGTTCTTATTCTAGGAAAATTCTCACTGAAGTCAACACTGGTCATTGTTGAATTCTCAGTTAAGTATCTCTGGGGATTTTGCTGTCCACTTACCCTCTTTAGGAACCATGGTTTATTTTCCTTTCCTGTCCATGGTACCCCAATCCTGCTTGTCTTTCTGTCTTCTACACAACACACCCCAGATACACTTCCAAGTTGTCCCTCACCTCCTACTAGCTTGAAGTGGAAGATCATGATTGGAATTTGCACTCCAAACTAATGAATGGCAAAATATTGTCACCTGGGTACCAGGCCAGTGCACACACGCTCCTATCCTCTCCTTAGTAGGATAGAATCATAACAAAGTATGCAGTGAAATCAGGTGACTAAGTGTGTATTCTAAGGCCTGGTCTACACTAACCCCCCAATTCAAACTAAGGTACGCAACTTCAGCTACGTGAATAACGTAGCTGAAGTCGACGTACCTTAGTTCGAACTTACCGCGGTCCAGACGCGGCAGGCAGGCTCCCCCGTCAACTCCGCTCGCCGAGCAGGATCACCGGAGTCGACGGCGAGCACTTCTGGGTTCGATTTATCGCGTCCAGACAAGACGCGATAAATCGAACCCGGAAGTTCGATTGCCAGCCTCCGAACTACCGCGTAAGTGTAGCCAAGCCCTTACATCTGCTTTGAAACCTGTCTGAGGGGAACCTGTCCCTCTTTCACTGTTAAAGCTTGAATCCAGAGATACTGAAAATTTGGCAGTCACTAAATTAGGGCCCAGACCTGAATTCCTAACTTGGGCAAATTGGGACTTAGAAGTTGTGCGCACACATGAATATTTGACTTCACAGGCTTGCCCACAACATGGTGGGGAAGCAAATACCTGTGTGGGCTAAATGTTTAGGTATTGTGTGTGTGTGTATATAGAGAACTAGATTTACAAAACCTAATGGTGACCAGCTTGCACCCACAGAAACGCATGGGTGCTTTCATTCATTTGTGTGTGCAGTAACCCAGTTTGCAGACTCAGATGGTTTATGGCCATAAGTGAGCTGCCAGGTTTTGGAAATTTAGAACAAAGATAGGCCTGTGTGACAAAATTTGGATTGGGAAGTGGAATTTGAGCCCTCCATATACCAAAGGTGTTTGGATCCAGATTTTGGTTTGGGACCATACTTAGGCCAGGGCAGGAGAAACCCGTGATGATATGATATGATATGATAAAGGCTGCCAGTAAAACAGAGCACAGTGAAGGAATGGCAGAGTAAGCAAGGAATAATCTTCCTGGCTGAGAATTAAGGGTAATAGGATATATTGCTAGGAGGAATCCGTTATAGACTAGCTGGATCAGAAGGAGCAATAGAATGAGGAAAAGAAGATAACAGAAATCAAAGGCTTATGAAAAGAAAAAGAATGGTAAGGGGAGAGATTTAATCAGCTTTGAGAGGAGGGGAACATTAATCAATTATAGAATGATAGAGAATAGGGCCAGAACAGAGCAATGCCTACAAGTCACGAGGAAAAAGGAGAACAAGTAGTGGTTAAGGTGCTGGCATAGGACTCAGAAGACTTGAATTCTAGTCCCTGCTCTGCCACAAGCTTCCTGTGTGACCTTTAGTAAGTCACTTAGTCTCTCTGTGCCTCAATTTGCCACTGGTAAAATGGGGACAATAATATTTCCATACCTCACTGGTGTGTTGTGGGTATAAATACACTAATGACTGAGAGACACTTAGCAGACACTGAGGTAGAGGGGGCCTTATAAACACATAGATTAGAAAGATCTTATATAGTGGTTCATAGATACCAAGGTGGTGCCTAAATACCAGCATCATAGGAACTTTAGATTATTATTGTGTAATATTGCAGTGGTGTCCAGAAGCTCCAATCAGTATTGGTGCCACATCGAACTAGGCACTGTAGAGGGCTCAATCTTTGGTTTGACTGGATGGACGTGCTGGGGTACAAGGAGGAAGGAGAAGTCTGTGTGGCCTCCCCAAACCTTGGGTTGGGGCACACCAGAGAAAGCAGGTGCTGTGCTTCTGTGACACATGTCCGCCGAGCAGATGGACAGGGAATGGGGAGGGAGGGATGGACAGAGCTGCTGAGCCAGCATGGGAGAGGAGAGGTTGTAATTGCTCCAGACCCATAGTGAAAGGGGGCGCAGAGAGGGATTCTCACTTCATTCCCTATATTGTCTTGGGTTCATTCAGCTATGCATTTCTGCTTTCTCAGGGCAGAGACTGGGCTGTAGCTAAGACACAGGAATTATGTATGCCAGCTAGCAATAAACATACATGCTACGAGAAAAGAGGCTAGAAAAGTGGCCTGTTAAAAGCACTACATTTGCCTCTTCCTGCTGAATGCGGTATCGTCTATCCTAAGTAGGAAGACTTAGCTGCCAAGTTTTGTGTCATTCCAGGTGTGACATTTTATGTAAATTATTTAATGAGATAATTTGCATATATACAAAAAATTCACTTGACACCACAAACTTCAGCGTAGGGTCAATACACTCTGTCCCAAGCAGCAGTGGGGGCAAGACATGGAGCTGCACAAAACTGGGCAGCGGGGAGGTTTGATAGGTAGGAAGGTGGGTAGGTGGGAGTGTTGCTAGGGATATTGGGCAAAGTGGGTAAATTATGGGGTGTCTGAGTGCTGTGTAGGGGTAGCTGGATGCTGTCATGGGTAGGTGGGTGGGTCTCAGATGAGAGCTGGTGGCTGGGATCCTTCTGGTGGGTGGGGATCCGGGGTCTTATATGTATTCTGCAC
This sequence comes from Terrapene triunguis, assembly GCF_002925995.2. Classification (NCBI taxonomy): domain Eukaryota; kingdom Metazoa; phylum Chordata; order Testudines; family Emydidae; genus Terrapene; species Terrapene triunguis. The sequence goes on along the minus strand of NW_020698074.1, from coordinate 5,752,358 downwards.
ACTGTCAGGTGATGTCATCTAGTGTAACCTAATGGGAATGATGATCATATCTGGCAGTCCTTGATCAGGCAAACGTCTTCATGGAAAATCCTGTCAATATTGACCCATTGGGTTCAGAAATTCCTGAGGGACTAGTCTTGATTCAAATGTTTCTAGTGCCCATTAATCTCCTTCCTTTGTCGGTATTTGCCACCGCTAATAGCCAACGAGTCATGGGCATGAACGCTCCTGGCAATGAGAGTTCAGCACATCTCAGAAGAATTTGCATCTCTCAGCAAGAAGGAGCTTTCTCTCCATCCCCGAGGCTTGTCATTCAGTAGGAGATAAGGAATGTAATGAAAGTAATAGAATTAGCTAATTTGCCGTGTTTTCTTAGCTAAAATAGGCTATTTAATTTCTTCCAAGTACAACTGGATACACTCTGTGAAAATAATTACATAGGTTCTGAGCTTGCAGTCCCAAATCAGTTAAATGCATGGGTGTTTTGCCTGAGTAAGAACTGTGGAATCAGGTCCATAGTTTCTTTTATATATTTCTAGCAACTCAAATCTACATGGGAGCAAAATGTCATAATGAAGACAGGCTGGTTTCACTCCTTTATTGCCTGTGAATCATGTGATACTTACTCCATGTGGCAGTCCTATACCTATACCTTTGCGCTGTTGTTACCAGGTAAAAAGACAAAAAAATCAAGTCCATTTCAATTTGCCTTCTTTCATTGAAAAGAGGCCCAAGTTTAAGTTCATTAAGGATCAGGTTCTTGCTCAGCTTGAGTAGTACTTTACTCCACTTGTTTCAGGTAACAGATTGATATTACTCAATGTGAGTAAGGGTGGCACAATTTGACCATAGAGAGCTGCCAAGCCACAATGTATGTGAAGGGTCTTGTTCGGTAGGAGCTCTGAACAAGTCTAGGTAATATGCTAAAATAATAGTTTTCACAAGTGCTGTGTGTGTGTGTGTGTGTGTGTTTACATCAGACAATCTTCTTTTGGGAAAGGAGAGTCTGAAAATGCCTAGAAATAAGTAGATGTCAGCTTCTAATAAGCTGCTGCAACTCTGCTCACAGAAAAGACCTCTAGAAAAAGCTACATCATCATCTTTAGATGGAATTTCCCTTTTGGGGTATTTCAGGCAATTCTGGTAGGCAGAAGCATTCTGCTTTCGAACAATGAATCCATTACCAAAAGATTTCTCATTTTATAGTCTAGTACATTTCTGATTGTAGGCTGGAAAGCTGAGGACCTGAGAGGTTTTCCACCAAAATTGATTGTATGTGAGGGCAAAGTTTAGATCCTGGAAGCAGCCTCTGAAGGGAATAGGAATTTGAACAGAGATAATAAAAGGAAAAAAGATCTTAACGTTCAGATGGATTTACTGGGGGAGGGGGGGAAGGGAAGCATTCAAAATATGCATGGGGTTGGAATTTCTGAAGGGCTTGGTGCTAAAAATCCTTAGTTGCTTGGAATTGGTGCTTAAAATGCTTTTACAAAATGGCTGCCAGAAGCATTGAGTGTAATGAACTCTTCAGTTTCGCCAGTTCAGAAAACAGTTAGATTGTTACCTCTTCAGAAAATCAGAGGAGGAACATTAATGAGGACAGTTTTATAACATGCTCCACTGACTGCGGGAAAGGTGAACTTGACATCTGCTAGATCAGATCAGTGCAACACATTCTATGTCAGGATGTCACAGTAAAACTGTATAGAGATTATACAAAATATGACCTCCCCAAGCTGAAACAAGTCTGTTGCTCCTAGCTAAATGGAGGATTTCATATACACTTGCTTTGACTTCAGTGGGAGCAGAATCAATTGCATGATGATCATACTTGGTTTTTTTGGAACTACCAGGGCAACAAATACTTTTCTGGCCCAGTGCATTATCAAAGCTGCAGAACAGATGGCGCTTGACTGGCTCAGAGAGTTACGAGATTTAAGTTCTTGCTAAAAGAAAAACTGATAACGCCTTAATATTTTGGTTGACTCTAAGGGCTTATAGAAATATGTATTGCAATAATTCTTCTTTTGAACCTCCTGCTTATAGTTTATTCTCTTTGTTAATGTTTTTATAACTACATGAGACTCATTAAATCAGATCCAACTGTTTCTTTTTGGATGAGCGGTCACATTTACACAGAGCCTAAACTGTGATATTTTTGGAATAAGTAGATCTTGCTAGTAGATCTGTGTCCACGGTTGAGACATTGGTGTCCTGATTCAAAGCCCATTGAAGTCAGTGGAAAGATTCTGGTTAACTTTGATTGGCTTTGGATAAGGCCCCCATTGAGGATCCATGCTAGATAGGGTGACCAGACAGCAAATGTGAAAAATCGGGACAGGGGGTGTGGAGTAATAGGAGCCTATATAAGAAAAAGACTCAAAAATCGGGACTGTCCCTATAAAATCTGGACATCTGGTCACCCCAGGGCCGGTGCAAGGAAGTTTACACTCCCCTCCCCCCCCTCCGCCCTGAGGCGCCCCCCCTGCGGCAGCTCCCTCCCCCCGCCCTGAGGCACACCCCCCCGCGGCAGCTCCCCACCCCCCCGGCCTGGGGAGCCGTGCGGCAGCTCCCCACCCCAGCTCACCTCTGCTCCGCCTCCTCCCCGAGCACGCTGCCCCCGCTCTAATTCTCCTCCCCTCCCAGGCTTGCGGTGACAATCAGCTGATCCTTTTATGGATCTGTGGGAGTCAATCAATACTGTATGCACTAAGGGCCTAATCCTGATTCCATTCGGCTTGGTGCTAACACTCCCATTAACCTCAATGGGTGCAGGATGGGCCCTCAGATTGTTGATTAGTATGATAGTAGGGCCAGATCCTCACACCAATGTGTACCAGCTGAGGATGTGGGCCATAGTTTTTATGCTCAGAGAATACAGGTTCTAAGTGGTGTTATTTTATCTTCCAATTATTTTTTATTATGTTTGGATGGTTGAAAAAACAATAAACATCTCACAGGGACTGCAGAGGTCCCTTCCAGTATCTTATTCTGGAATTTGCATAAAATCTTTTTACCTCTTTCATACATTTTGGGATTTCCCCCCCATTCCAAAGATTATTTTATGCATATGTATCAATGTGAAGTGGGAAACTTATACATATGCCATCCTTTCCATCTCCAGGTCACACTTCTCCAGACACTTGGGTTTGAGATAATAGTGAGCGCACTTCCTCTGCGCTTCTGACCCCCATCTTCAGTGGAATTACGCTCAGGGATGAATGTGGCACATTGTGTTTATTCTGAGGCACCAGCAGTAGCCCATTCCACTTCTCCCAACCACCGCCCGCAGCCAAAGTTAATTACGACGTTTGCATGGTCAGCACATTCTTGCAGAAGAAAGAGCCCGCCCTTCGTCCACATGCATATCGTAAGGGGTATTTTCAGCAGTGTGCAGCTGTAATCAACAGACCTCGTCTTGGCAATTTTAATCCCCGGCTGTCTAGTTTGGGGCTGCTTGTTATGCAGCCAGCATTCACTCAACATAATGGTTGCTACCTGCCAATGTGCTTTGAGGGATATTGTTAGCATTAAATTTGCCATTTACATTTTCATGTTTGACATAATTGAGGAATGAATGCTCTTATGAAAATTAAACTTGTGGTCCTCCTGGACTACTGTAACCCTGTTAAAATGTAATGCGATTCTTGATGCGTCTTCTTTAGGATTTTATTAAATAGAATATCCGTATGACTAATTCCCCTGGCCTAAATGTAGGCTGGGAAGGAGCATTATTGATAGAGCTGAGCACAAATGGCCCTCTATACTCAGCCCTAATGGCCTAATAATGCATTATACTTGAATCAGAAATACTTTGAGTTGTAGTGCTTATTGCCATTATTGAAAACACCTGGATGCTCCATTCATCAAGGTTATATCAAAATGGGCCCATTTGTTTATTAGTCTGTCAGTAAACATCTTTATTTAGTTTTGTGTTCTACCGCTTTGGGTTGCACTGGAGGGAGGATGGGACCATGCAGTGCATCTTTTTGTGGTTTCCCATTATTAGTTTTCCTTGAAAAAGAAAGATAATGAAAAGTTTGGATGGCTTCATAAAGAGACCATTATTCTCAGGCATTATGTTTCTTTTTCAAGTTAAGGGAGAGAAAAAACAAACACATTACCTATGTAATCAGTATGGGCTGCGTAGCAGAGCTACAGTAGCAGACTGACTTGCCTGAGATTGACATTTAAAATGCGGATCATAGTAATACAGACTCCAGTGCATTCCGTTCCCATTGCTACAGGTTTTACAGCAGTCCGGTCCTACACAAGACTTTTCCCTCCAACGGTCCTTCAGCTTGTGCCAGTATTTTCTGTTCTATGCGCGGCTATCCAAAGAAGGATGCGAGGAAGAATGGCTAAATCAAAGGAGTGGGACTAACCCCTGGTCTACACTACAAATTTATGTCCATATAACTGAGTGATGCAGTTATACCAACCTAACAGCGCTAAGTCTTCTCCCGTTACACAGCTACCGCCTCTCGGAGAGGTGGAATACCTACACTGACAGGAGAAGGTAGCATCGTCACTAAGTGCTATAGTGGCGCAGCTACAGCGCTGCTGCAACAGTGCTGTAAGGGTAGAGAAGCCCTAAGGAAATCTAGTTTCAGATCCCAGCTCCACCACAGACTTCCTGGGTGAAGTTGGGCAAGTTACTTAGCCTCTCTGTGCCTTAGTTTCTCCAGCTGTAAAAGGATCAATTAGTTAAAATTTGTAAAGTGCTTTGAAGATGAAAAATGTTATTTATTGGGATGAAGAGAATTCTGGTTTTCCAATTAAACTGAATACAGGTGGTTGAATTTTTTTGGCCAATACATTTCCCCAATAGGTTTAATCAGTTTTTTTGTGGGGGTGTGGGGGGGGGGGGGAGAGAATATGTTGATTTCAGTGAAGTGTTCAATTTTTCAATGGAAAAATTCAAAATGCAGCTTTTTGAAAAGTGTTGAAAATGTCAATATTTTGAAACAAAATGTTGAATCCGAAAGTGAAAATGTCAATTTTTTTTGGTGTTGACGTATCCAAATCACAATTCGACAGGACTTTTCGTTCTGTAAAAAAAAAAAAATTAGCTCTTTTGATTTTTTCCTCCTGTTTTGGGATGAAAACAAATGTCAACATATAGTAATGCCTGGTGGGACTGAAATTTCATTTTTCCAAATATCTCTCAAACCAAATACAACTGATAAAACAACATTAATCACAATGTTTCAAGAATTAAATTTTAAAAAATTGCTCTGAGGAGAGGGGATACAAACACCAGGAATTTTCAGTGGAAATCGCACCTAGTTCATGCTTTCCATTGTGAATTCGTGTGAATCAACAGTAAATTATAGCCCACGTTTACTGTTTATAGTATATACCAGAGGTTCTCAAACTGTTGTCTGCGGACCACCAGTGGTCCACGAGCTCCATTCAGGTGGTCTGTGGATAGTTCCCTCTAAGGTGTGTGCCTGGGCGTCCGCGCGGCTCCACTAATCAGGTGCCTGGACACTGGAGAAGACTCACATGTAAGGTGAAGTGGTGGCCTTGCGGGGAATTGGAGGTAGGTGGGAGGCAGTGGGGTGAGAAGAGGGGGTGGGGGGAATTTGGGACATGCAGGGCTGCGGAGGCCAGAGAAAAAGGTGACTTTCCCCAGCTCCAGGGCTGCGGCTCCTGGAGAGAGATGGCTCTCCTTCCCAGCCCCAGCTCGGGGTCTGCCGTGGCGGGGGAAAGAGGGCACATCCGTTGCGTTAGAAAGGTAAGACTAGTGATATTAAAATATGAGTTGTGTGCTTTTATTTGTAGAACAAAAACATTTTAATTATTATTAATTTTTTTTATATAGCACTTTTATCCAAAGCGCTTTACAATAGTTAGCTAACAGTGCAAACAATATTTGGAAAGATCATTAAGTGGTCCGCCGAGACCCTCAGCAATTTTCAAGTGGTCTGCAGAAAAAAAAAGCTTGAGAACCACTGCTCTATATTGTTCATTTCCTGGCTGCACATAGGAGCAATGTAGTTGGCATCTTTTAGTGGTTATAGCCAGTTTGAGAACATAGAAAGCAAACAATAACTGAAATGGTTTGAAATTTTTTTTTATGAGAATATTTTTTAAATGTTTGTGTTGATTTAATCAGATAATGAAACCACTGATTTCTGCTCAAATTTTGATAATAAACCTGTAAAACAGGTGGAAATTATAAAAATAGAATTTGAAAGCCAGCACCCTCACCTGTACTGTGTATTGGAATCTGAAACCGGCCACTGAGCGAGTAGATGCAATGCCAAAGAGGAATGAAGTAGACCTGAACCAGAACTTTTCTGAGTTTAGGCTGGGCAACACTGCATCGCAATATTAGGGTGCTGCATTATATTACATTGTGATGCTGGCCAAGAAGCATAGGGCAGTGTTGGGGTTTGTTGAACATTGTGATTACAATGTGCTTACTCTCCTTTAAAACCAGGATATGAGCTCTAATCCCAAATTATGGGATTGTAGGTCTGTGAGCTCAGCCTTCTATTGTATAAACCAGAGGAGATAAATGAAAACTGTGGAAGGAGAAGCTGGGGCTCTGTCCTCCTAGTGTCTCATAAGTTATTTTGTAGTTATTTAAAAATCCACTTAGGAAATGTATTTCTAAATGTCTGACTTGTCATGAAATGCCGGGAATGTATACAGCTGTGTAATTGTAGCTGTGTCAGTCCCATGATATTAGAAAGACAAGGTGGGTAAAGAAATATCTTTTACTGGACCAACTTCTGTTGGTGAGAGAGACAAGCTTTTAAATCACACACAGCTGTTCTTCAGGTCTGGGAAAGGCACTCCACGTGTCACAGCTAAATGCAAGGTGGAACAGCATAAGAACAGCTAGATCGTCAGGCTCAACGGGCAGTGATCAGTGGCTCCATGTCTAGTTGGCAGCCGGTATCAAGCGGAGTGCCCCAAGGGTCGGTCCTGGGGCTGGTTTTGTTCAATATCTTCATTAATGATCTGGAGGATGGCATGGACTGCACCCTCAGCAAGTTTGCAGATGACACTAAACTGGGAGGAGTGGGAGATACGCTGGAGGGTAGGGATAGGGACCTAGATAAATTAGAGGATTGATCGATATTAGTTATAATTTTGGATTTATGGAAATATTAGGGCTGGTCAACATTTTTCTTATTTCGTCAAAGATGTGTCTCAAAAGGACCTGTTGATGGGGCAGGAAAATGGGTGGAGTATTTGCACAAAAATTCACAATGTTCCTGTTTTTCTGCCAGCTGTAATAAATATGCCCAGATGCACAGACAATGGATATAGATTCTTATTAATCTGAAGGGAAATAACGTGATTGGTGCTCGCTCCAGGTCCTGAGCAGGGCTGTTCCCATTGTAATACTGTTGCTAGTGTTTGTGTACCACTGCCCTGATGGATTGAATGTCAGATCAGCTCAAGTGTGTGTGATCACTACTTCCTCTAGTGCTGCCCTACAGGTATGGTAACATCATTGGCTATCTCAGTGGAGAAGCCATGGACTGGATAGGCTTAGAGAACAAGCTACCATTTCAGAACAGAGATGAGACCTACTGGTGGGATTGGGATAGCATGGGGACGCTCACCTCGCTTATTCCCATGGTATACCTTTTGTGTGGATAAATAGAATTTGGTTTCCAGTGCTGTCAGTTTAGGACATTTCACCAGCATTAAGTTTTCTTTAAAAATAAAATCAAAGGTCAGCTCAGCAGGCTTTTATTCTTGAACACTATGAACTGGCTGCAGCATTCACTTCCACATGCAAGCTGATTCATACTGACAGGGAACACGTATATATTCCTGGGTATAACAGCAGGTATACAAATCCTAGGTGTAACATCATATATCTTTTCTTAATGACCCACAGGAAAGCAGCATCTTAAAGCTGAACTTCAGTAACAGGGAAAGAGATGAAGGAAAAAAATACAGGTCTTAAAATATTAATATGAAAACACAGTCAGTTCCACTGAGGGCCTATCTAACAAGTGTTATTATGCCAACCACTTTATTAGAGGCAAAGCTGAGCAAGTAATTTAAACCAAAATGTTCACAGTTGGCCACTAATTGTGTTCCTCATTTTCTAGATGGCCAGTGTGAGACACTTGAGATGAGATTTGCAGACATTTTGACTGCTCACAATTGCAACTGAAATCGGTTGGAGCTGTGCATTGAATATACAAAGCGCTATAAAAAATGCTACATATCCTGAAAAATCAAGTCATAGATGTCTCAGGTTGAGCGCCTAAATCAGTGGTCACTTTTTCCCTTAATCTCTCTGTACATTATTTTCTTATCTGTAAAATGGGGACAATAATTGGAGCTGGTTGAAACTTGGGATTTCCATTTTGCAGGAAACAAATATTTACTAAATTTCCATCAAAATGGAAATTCTGAAAATATTCTGCGTAGAAAATCTCATTTAGGAAAAAATTCAACATTTCATTTTTAAACAAATTTTTTGTTTCAATTTTATTCCAAAATATATTTTTATTACTTTCACATTATTTCATGACATAGTAGTTAGTAGTAGTAGTATATAGTATGAGAAGTCATATATCAACCCATGCCATGTTATGACATAATATATTAGTCAAAACGTTCTATTTCATATTTTTTAAAATCATTAAGGCAGCTGCTACTTAGTACAGACTGAAACATATTGTCTTTTCTAGATCGATGTGTCTCCTGTTTGTGTTGTAATTAAACAATGTGACACTTTCAACAACAAAAAAAGAGATGAACACTAATTAGAACTAGAGGAACAGCTTTTTCAATATTCTTGTCAATTTTCAATATTCAGAGTCATTTTTCTAGAAGTAGGTAAGATAAGATGTTTCAACTAGTGTTATATAGAAGTTGCCCCTAATGTTTTAAAAATAAATTAATATCGTATTTTTCCTATTATATTATAACCTGTCAATAGTAATAGTATAAAATGACGTCATGTCAAAATTTTGTTTGAAATGATATTTCAAACATTTTCTGAAATTTAAATTGTGAGAAATGTCATTGAAACTGGTATGAGTCCATGACAAGTTTCAGTTCTGTCAAAATGGCATTGTCGGACAATGAACTGTTTTGATGAAAATTCTCCAAACAGCCCTAACAATGATATTACCTCTCCTCCCAGTGGTGTCATCACTGTTTGTCAAGTGCTCAGATACTATGGTGAGAGCATCATAGAAAAATCCAGGAGGAATCTGACTGTTTTGTATTCAGTGCATGGTTTAGGTGATGTGCATTAACTAAGGTGTTGGGACACACACTGCATGAGAAGGTTAAAAGAAATATTGACTAATGGCACACTGAATGAGGGCAGGAGTCCTGTGAGAAAAAAGTATGTGATCATGTCATTACAGCATGTATCATAATGCATATGCACAAGGAGGGCAAATTAAACTTGCACAGGCAATTCAGGCATTTACTGAACTTGGAGTGCTTGATTTTGTGACCTTAGTGTTCTTTTCATGTAGTTTATTGGGCTGTAATAACAGATATACAGTGTGGAAGCTAGTAGAATCCCCATTCTGCTCCAACAAAAGGCTGCACACATTGATCAGAAATAACCTCCTACGTGCGGAATTACTCTGTTACTAAAAGTAATTCAGTTTAAGCATAAACTCCAGTTTATATCGTCTTCCCAGACTCGGATAACCAGAGCAGAGGTTCCTACCACAGGCCCTGACTGTTTCTGACCCTAGGTTTCTCTCTAGAGATGGACTACTCCCACTTCCCTTATATTCTGTGTGGTGCTCTACAAGCCACAGCTGCCTCACTGAGTCAGTAATCGGAATTATTTGTGGCTCCCTGTAAGGTGCCCCAGCAGGAGGATCCTACCACTGTGTTTCAAGATGCTTTTTTTTTTTCTATAGAAGATGTGAGGCCAATGGGAAAGCTTGTTGGTTATGGAGTGTCTGGAGGGTCCACTATCAATTGAAGTCTGTTTGAATTGTTGTCTCATTCTGTAAAATGGATATGTGGTGTATGGAAAACTGCATTAAAATTGTAAGCTACATTTCTAAGGGTTTTCCTGGTCCCGCTTGCAGGCTAGGGAAATGTGCGATCAGAGTCAGTCTGCAACCAGCCAGCCTGCAGTAAGGCGGGGTGAATCATGCCTCTGTGTTTTAGGGAGCAGCCTGCTTTGCCCCCCCCCCGTTTTTGAGTTCTTGTGCATTCTGAATTCTAAGAAATAACCTTCTCGCAAGAGTATTTTATCTTTTTATCTAACTTCTCTGTGTGTATGCCATGAACAGCTGTATACGGGGTTTTATTTAATTTATTTAATTTATTTATTTATTAAAGGGAAAGAAAAGCCCCACTCTGAAAATTTTGTTAGTACAGACATCTGAAATGTTCAGACGTGCTGTGCATCTTCTCCTCACTTGCAGTGAATACTTACAGACTAGTTCATCTCTAAATAAGTCTTATTGCATGGCAGGTCAGGATCAGTTAGCATGACTTCATGATGCTGGGACAGAGTATGATGCAGCAAAATATCAGACATCTGTTGCAATGGAGCAATAAATATATGCATTTCAAACACTTGCTATCTATTAATTATTATTAATTATTATTATTACAACAATGGTCAGCTGGCTGTGAAGGAGTCTTACACAGAAACAAAGGAGATTAAAGGTCCTCTAATCACAGGTCTGAAGACACAGCTGAAAGTAAATTATTCTTCGGATTTAAAAAAATCTAAGCAATAAAGAGCCCATAGTCTTGATTTAAGGTAAAAGAAACCCTAAAGAACCTAGATTTTTACAGGTCTTGCAGGTACCATGTGGGGGTGCAAGTGGAAGCCAGGACTCCTGCGATCTATTCCTGGCTTGTCTACTGGCTCACTGTGTGATCCTGGGCTAGTTACGTAACCTCCCTGGTTCTATTTCCCCACCTTGAAAATACATATTATAATCTATCACCCTGTAAATGCTGAGTATGTTATCATCAATTTAATTGATATGGTTGATTAATATTTGGAAAGTGATTTGATATCCTCAGATGAAGGGTGCTGGAGAAGTATAAAGTATGATTCTTATTTAGAAAGAAGTGAAAAGGACAGTTAAAATAATTTAGAACAAAACAATTCGAATTGCTCATAGTTCTGAAGGTACTCTAGAGCCAAGCAATATTTTTCCAAAAGAAAGTAAAATGTTTAGATTTTACTGCCAGTAACACTAGGTGGTGCTAATATACAGATGGTCCACTGGTGGAGATTGGGTACATGTTCTGGTCTGTGCCAATACCAAACATATTGTACCTAGTGGTTCAAAGTGAAAACCGTATAGCCCTACTTGAAGGCTAATGTTCAGTTCATCAGTAGTGGAATGGCGGTTGCAGTGGAAGGAGATATGGAAACGTTAGCTAAGTTCTTATAGAGAAACCAATATTGCATTATTTGATCCAATCAAACTTGGGTAAATGGGAGTTTTCAAATTGCTTTCACCTGACTTATCTCAGTGTATAAACTAAAAAGCATCTGATTTGCAAGGGCAATTGTAGTGAATACAATTAAAATTGATTGAGTGCAAACCTTTTAATTGTATAACATTTTGATTGATGACATCAATAAACAAATCTAATTAGGGATAATGCAAACACGTTTGGGGGAATTTAGAACCCACTCAGTCATTGTGGGTTCACAATGTCTAGACAGAACCAAACCTTTTGAGATTCGAAGTCCATTGCTCACACTGTCCCTTTAAGGTAATGTACGAAAGGGGAGGAAGCTTAAATAATACTTTACTCCTCCCGTTGTCCACTAGTGGGCTGGAAAAACAGTGTTGGGGGGCAAGGAACTTCACAGCACCACAGAGAGGTCTTAGAGCTGCCTAAAACGGCTTTTAGCCTGAGCCTCATCCCTTGGTATAGGGAGCATGTTGGGGGTGGGGAGGGGGTGTTTCAATTAGAGGAGTGTGCTTGAGGGGTCAGGGGCTGTAGCACCCAGCATTCTGACAAATCCCTTGCCAGCAGAATGGCTCTAATTTATGCTGGACAAATCAAACCCCAGGATTACGGTAGACAGAATAGTGCCATTACACTTTTTCTGCCTCCCCACCTAAAGGTGCACTGAACACCACTTGTAGATTGAGCTGCTCTCCTGATTAACTGCCAGAAAATCACTGAACAACCATGTGACAAGTGCAGTCTCTGTGCCATGCTTTGTTGGGAACCCAGATTGACACTGGTCAAGAAAGTTAGAAGGATCAAGATATTCTGAGAGTTAACTTGCCACCACATTTTTCATGATTTTCACTGAATCAGGAAGATTAGATACTGGTCAATAATTGGCTGTATTGTCAGCAACAAGGATTGACTTTTTGAGCAGAAATTGAACACGTGCCTCCTTTAAAGCAATTGGTACATCTACCTCCTCATAGGCAGCACTGACAGCCTCTGCCAGCAAAGGAACTTGTATTTCTTCACTGGTCTTCACCAGGTAGGAGGGACCAGGGCCGGTGCAACCACTAGGCAGACTAGGCGGCTGCCTAGGGTGCCGAGTGGTTGGGGGCGGACAAAAGCGCGCTCTGGGGTGGTGGTGGAGTGGAGGTGAGCTGGGGCAGGCGGGCGCGGGGAGGGCCGCCTGCAGCAAGTAAGGGGGGGGGGCGGCACACAGGGGGCCTGCTCTCCGTCCCAGCTCACCTCTCCTCCGCCTCCTCCCCAGCACGCCGCCCCGCTCTGCTTCTCTCCCTCCCAGGCTTGCAGCACCAAACAGCTGATTGGCGCCACAAGCCTGGGAGGCGGGAGAAGTGGAGCAGCGATGGCGTGCTCCGGGAAGGGGCAGAGCAGAGGTGAGCTGGGGTGGGGAGCTGCGGCACGGCTCCCCAGGTTGGGGGGGAGCTGCTGCGGGGATGCCTCAGGGTGGAAGGGGGGACGGGGAGCTACCGCGGGGGGGCGCCTCAGGGCGGAGGGGGGGGGGTGAGCTGCCGCAGGGCTCGGGGGGGGGGCGGGGCGGGGGGGGGGGGGGGTGGGGAGCTCCCACTGGGTTCGGGGAGGGCGCAAGGTGGAAGTTTTGCCTAGGGCACGAAACATCCTTGCACCGGCCCTGGGAGGGACCAGGGTCCAGAGCACAAGTTGCCATACCAAATTCTCCCAGTGCATCCAGAGCCTCCATTCTAAGGTAAGCCATGATGGCTGAAACTCAGAGAAGACTTCGTATTTATTCCCTCTAAATATTGCCTGGCCTCCCCAGAAGCAGACAGTTCAGTGCAGATCCACTCAGTTCTATCTCCAAAGTAAGCTGAAATTTCCTCACAATGGGGAAGACGTGCATCAGCAAACAAGTGGAGACAGTGTGGATAAGCCAGGCTGTCCATACAAGGAACATATCTGCTGATTGAGACTTTGCAGATGCTCTGGTGGCCTCAAGAATTCAGAAAGTCTTTCTGGTGCAATCAGTGAGCTGCAGCATGAGGCTTCTATCACTGGAGTTTTAGCAGTCTGCCTCCTGGCCTCCTCTTCTTCAGGTCATCTATAAATCTGAGAGACCTGTGAGGACAGAAATGCAGAGGAGTTTTGTACCAAATCAGTAGCTGAGGACAAAAGATCAGTATAAAGTCCTACTAAACCAGCAATAAAGTGACCAGCCAGCAATGTCATACTCTTTTTCAGAGCCTTCTGGAAACACGTGGGTTAGGTTAAACTCTGAGGACTGACCCTCAAACCAGGTTCCTTCTCAAAAGGAGAGATGAGTCTCAGTCTACATTTAAACTACAGGAAACACAGTGGTTGATATAATATCCAGCTCTCCAATCTCGAAGTAATTCATGCATCCTATTCAGAGCATGGCTACCTGTATTAGATGAGACTATTTGTACTTAGGATAGCCGTGTGCAATCCTGAGTTGACTCAGAAGACTCAGCATCCACAAGGATGTTAGTCATGAAGTGCTATCAGCCTCCGTATCTGGTTATTTCTCCTGCAGGAACTCAACTGAGGGCACATGCAGTGTTTTTATAATTGTTCAGAGTCTTAAATATTAGAGACTATTCCTTACACTAGAGAGATTTTACTCCTGACATTTTTCTTCTTCTGTGCATGCATGGAAACCTTAAAATTTTGCACAAAATAAGTACTTTTAATAGATCTCTACTAAGGTGGAGTGGGATATGGAGCTGTTTTATCCCATTGAGCAGCAGGAAATTTCAAAAGAAAGCTCTCTGGGTTAGAAAAGATGACAGTCAAAACCAGACCAAGATTGTGTGTGTGTTTGTGCGCCTTATCCCGTTGTATCCTTACAATTATTGTAAATTAATCCTAGGGCATATCTACACATCAAGCTGAGTGTGATTCTCAGTTTGAGAAGACATACTTGTACTAGCTCTCCTCAAGCTAGTGTGCTAAAAATAGAACGTGTGAATGGCTGGAGGGGCTAGCCACCCCATGTGAATACCTGAGGACTCTGATGGGCATTGTACTTGGGGCGGCTGGCTCCTTGTGCTGCCATGGCTACACTCTATTTTTAGCACATTAGCTTGAGGAGAGCTAGCACAGATATATCTCCTTGAGCTGGGACTCACACCCCTAGCTCCAAGTTTAGACATACCCATAGTGGTGATAATGAGAACTTCCTATGTAAATCCATCATCTCTGCTTACGTCTCTAGATCACTCCTTCAGCATGTCCTTTGGAGGATCCTCCTCAAACTTCCTCCAACTTTCTGTGGGGTTCCACAGGGCTTAGTCCTTAGTCCCTTTCTCTTTTCCCTCTACATTTTCCCTTTAAATCAGGGGTCGGTAGCCTTTCAGAAGTGGTGTGCCGAGTCTTCATTTATTCGCTCTGATTTAAGGTTTCACGTGACAGTAATACATTTTAACGTTTTTAGAAGGTCTCTTTCTATAACTCTATAATATATAACTAAACTATTGTTGTATGTAAAGTAAATAAGGTTTTTAAAATGTTTAAGAAGCTTCATTTAAAATTAAATTAAAATGCAGAGTCCCCTTGTGAGTGCCACTGAAAATCAGCTCGCGTGCCGCCTTTGGCACACGTGCCATAGATTCCCTACCCCTGCTCTACATTTTTTCTCTTGTCCTTAGTCCCTTTCTCTTTTCCCTCTACATTATCTCTGAGTAATCTCATCGGCAAACACAAATTCAACTACCATTGGTATGCTGACGACTCACAGATCTACCTCTCTACTTCAGGCCAGTCTCCTCTTGGCCAAACAAAATTCTTGACCTCTCTCTCTGATGTCTCCTTGTTGATGTCTGGTCATCAGCTCAAGCTCAATGTGGCTTAAATGGCTTTCTTAATCTTTCCCCCAAGCCTTCCTTACTATCTTCTTTCTCAATTACTGTGGACAATTCCACCTTCCTGCCTGTCATTCAGGCCTGTAATCTGGGCATGATCTTTGACTTGAACATCTCTCTAGATCCTTACATCCAGTCTATGTCTAAATTGCAGATTCTTTCTGCTTAACATCTCTAAGGCCATGTCTACACTACAAAGTTAAGTCGACTTAATGTAAGTAGACATCGAGCCTCCGATTTAAGCAAGTTGATCTTGCATGTCCACACTACGCTCATTGTGTCGGCAGAGTGCATCCTCACCAGCAGGGCTTGCATCGACACACGGAGCACTGCATTGTGGGTAGTTATCCGAGTGGAATTTTGGGATGGGCTTGCAATGGCTTATGGCACCAAAACATTGGCGCGGATGGTTATGGGAACTTGGCATTAGCCTCCCATGATGCACTTACCCACTCCTTCCCTTCCTCCCTGAAATCAATGACAAACAAACCAAGCCTTTTTCACGCCTTTTTTTGTAAGCCTGAGTTACCCTCGCAGACGCCATAGCTTGATAAGTATGGACCCTGCTCAGCTGTACACTGTTGTTGTGAGCATTACAAACACCTTGTGCTTTATCCTGCAGTATTTACACAGCTGATACAGGAGCCACTGTGCGGAACAATGTGATGCCATGCAAGCAGCCATGCTGGAAGACCTAGAGCGGAGCAATTTGCAGTTGCTGGTGACAGTCACGCATCACCTTGACACAGTTGAGTGCCGTTTCTGGGCCCGGGAAACAAGCACTGACTGGTGGGACTGCATCGTTATGCAGCTATGGGATGACAAGCAGTGACTGCAGAACTTTCGAATATGTAAGGCCACTTTCCAGGAAATGTGTGAGGAGCTTTCCCTAGCCCTGAAACGCAGCAATACTAAAATGAGAGCTGTTCTGACAGTGGAGAAGCGAGTGGCGATAGCCCTGTGGAAGTTTGCAACGCCAGACTGCTATCGGTCAGTGGGGCATCAATTTGGAGTGGGCACATCTACCATGGGATCTGTTCTGATCCAAGTTTTCATGGCCATTAACAGACTTCTGCTAAGAAGGGTAGTGACTCTGGGCAACATGCAGGACATAGTGGATGGATTTGCTGTGATGGGATTCCCTAACTGCGGTGGGGCAATAGACGGAACGCATATCCCTATCTTGTCACCAGACCACCTTGCCAAAGAGTACATAAACTGAATAGGGTACTTCTCAATGGTGTTGCAAGTGCTGGTGGATCACAGGGGCCATTTCACCGACATCAACTTGGGATGGTCGGGAAAGGTGCATGATGCATGCATCTTTAGGAACACAGATCTGTTCAGAAAGCTGCAAGCAGGGACTTTCTTTCCAGACTGCAAAATAACCATTGGTGATATTGAAATGCCAATTGTGATCCTAGGAGACCCAGCCTACCCTTTGCTCCCATGGCTCATAAAGCCATACACTGGCAGCCTGGACAGCAGTAAGGACCAGTTCAGCCGTAGGCTGAGCAAGTGCAGAATGGTGGTGGAATGTGCCTTTGGATGGTTAAGAGGTCGCTGGTGTTGTTTGCTTACTAGGTTAGACCTTAGTGAAAGCAATATTTCCATTGTTATTGCTGCCTGCTGTGTGCTCCATAATATCTGTGAAACAAAGGGAGAAAAGTTTCCGCTGGGGTGGGAGATTGAGGCAGATTGTCCGACAGCCAATTTTGAGCAGCCAGACACCAGGGAAATAAGAAGAGCACATTGAGGGGCTCTGTCTCTCCATGAGGCTTTGAAAACCAGTTTCAGCAATGAGCCTGAGTAATGTGACACTTATCTGTGTTGTTCCTTACCAAACTGTCCTTTCCATTGCATTTCTCCCCTGTAAACTCCACCCCCACCAACTACCAGGTGTTGAATGAATGAAGAGCCTTTTCACCTCAATCTGGCAAGTTTTATTATGCACACAAACACACAGAGACAGCAAAGAAAAGTAAGATAACCTGGGACAAAAGGACTGATAACACTGCGGGGGGAGAAACAAGGAAAGCTTGCTTAAAGATGCACTGCAATAACAATCAAAGGTGTGGGAATGGGCGCCTTCTGGTCTTTATACCCTCACCTGATGTTGAGTGTGAGGGATACTGAACTTTCCCGTGCCCCTCTGCCTCATAGGACTTTTGAGGGAGGAGGATGTAGAACTGTGCGATGGTGGCAGCAGATACAGCATAAACTGCAGAGGGACTCTAGAATCCAGCTGCCTTTCTTCAACCTCAACATGTCTGATTGCTCCTTCATAATCCGCAGCATGTCTTCCTGTGTGGCCCGCTCTTGTTCCCTGCTCTCCTGTCCTCCCTATCCATATCCAGGTTCTCAGACAGTGTAATCCTCCATGCTCTGAGCTCCGTCTTGTCACTCTCTGAGGCACGCATTAACTCATTGAACATGTCCTCCAGAGTCTTCTTTTTCCACCTTCTAATCTGGGAAAGCCTCTGTCCCGGTGTGGAGGATGTGCTGACGGACGAGGTTTTAGTTGCAAGGAATGCAAAGCACAAGGGTAGCATTGACAATGCATACACTGTTTCTGGTGCAAGGTTCATTTTTTTAATTAAAAAAACACCCCTCAATACACTTCACTACAAGCCACAACATAATCATAACTGCTGGGTATTGCAAGAGTCGGTTTGCTGCTCCAGCTTGGTGAGTAAGGCCACGAGGCATGGGCAAGAGGTCTTGTGCTACTGCTTTTGTGAAGACATCTTTGGGATCACAGGTTGGAACTTGAGAAAAGCCCCCTTTTCCCCAGCAACCTGGATCGTGCTTGAGGACAGGCACCAATGTAAAGCCTCCCAAATAGTTTGTTTTTTACAAAAGCGACACCGGGTTGGGGGGAAGGGAGACAAACAGGAAGCCACCATCCTCCCGTTTTTTTCAATGCTGCTTGCAATACACGGTGATCCCTTCCAACCACAACCATGGCACGTTTGGGAAAGCGTGATTGTGTGACCCAGATTTCACCAAACGGGGGGCGGATTACTTGTTGAATTGTTTGCGGTTTTAGGGCTAGCATTGAAAACTTCCCCTGTTTCCCCTAGGTGACCCTATGCAATATAATTCTCCTGAGGGTAACAGAGCAGCCAGGGAGCAGATGCTGCAAATGTCTGGGTACAGACCTGGTCCTTATGTGCAATGCTGTGTGCTGCAATGATGGCAGCAGAGTTAATACTGGAGTGGCATGGGAAAGTGGTGGATGAAATAAAGCAGCCCTTCCCAGAAACCTTCTGCAAAGGATTGCAGAGTACTTCCAGGAACACTTCCTAGAGATCTCCATGGAGGATTCCCAGACCATCCTTGTGCACATAAACAGACTTTTTCGGAGAGCACCCTCTGTGTAGCTGGAGTGGCCACCGATACCCACTACACCCTAATTTTTTGTTCAGATTAAACATAAAAAACAATAGCATGTAACCCTACAGCTTGATTGGAGATGTGTACTCACCAGAGGTGTCTTCCCTGGCATCACGCTCCGCCGCCAACTGGTGCTGTGACAATGTCCTCCTCATTGTTGCTCAAGGTCGCCTGGGGCTCCTGGGAGGTATCCATGGAGTGTTTTGGGGTCGCCGCTGAGAATCGCATGCAGCTCCTCATTAAAGCGGCATGTCTGTGGGGCAGAACCAGAACAACTGTTCACCTCCCTTGTCTTCTGGTACGCTTGCTGAAGCTTCTTTATTTTCAAGCGGTTCTGCTGCGTGTCCCTGGTGTAGTTCTTCTTCCCCATGCCCCGTGCAATCTTGGCATAGATGTCAGCATTTCTTCTGCTGGATCAGAGCTCGGCCTGCACAGACTCTTCTCCCCACACAGCAATAAGATTCACCACCTCCTGCGAACTCCGTGCTGGAGCACGTTTGAGGCCTTGAGTCTCCATGATCAGCTGTGTTAGTGAGCGCTCCACGCTGGTCAAACTGGAAATGAAAATTCAAAAGTTCCCAGGGCTTTAATAGGGGAGAAGCTATTTCCTATGTACCTGGCTGATGTGCAATGGTGTTGAAAGTGCTCTCCAGAGTGGTCACAGCGGACCACTGTGGGACGCCTCCTGGAGGCCAATTCATTTGAATTACACAATGCAGCATCAACACTATCCCCATGTCCTGTGGATGTTGAATCAAGCGCTACGCCTCTCATGGAGGTGGAGTACAGAAGTCAACTTTACAGGCCACGTAGGTCGGCGGAAGGGACTCAGTAGTGTAGACACATACATTATTAGATTGACTTAACATGGCTTATGTTCATTTAAGTTTGAAGTGTAGACCAAGCCTCGGATATAGCCTTTCCTATTCATCCACGCAGCTAAAACTGTCGTCCAAGTTCTCATTATCTTGTGTCTTGATTACTATAACATCATTTTCTCCTGCTATGACAAATGTAATCCCGCGCTGCTCATATCCTTTCAGAATGCTGCTGCAAAGACCATTTTCCTAGCCTGCCACTTTGACCGTACCACTCCTCTCTTTGTATCCCTCCACTGGCTCCCCCTTCTCTATTACAGCAAACATAAGCTGCTTATCTTCATTTCAAGGCCCTTCACGCCCTATCCCATCCTACCTATCATCTCTCATTCATCATCAAAATGTTGACTTCTGCATCCAACTTGATGCCAGCCTCCATCCCCCACTTGTTAACTTTTCAAACTAAAACCTTTGTGCTTTCTTCCATGCTGCCCCTCGTACTTGGGAAGAGCTCCCGGGTGGTAAACATTTGCAAAACTAACTCATTATCCTCCTTCAAATCCTTCCTTAAAACTTTCCTTTGCTTTGATGCCTGCAAAAAACTTGATGACTGTTAGGCGCTGATCCCATTGCATATCAGGCTGTCTCATTGTTTCCTGGTCTCTTGTCTTATACTGAGATTATAAATTCTTTGGGGCAGGGCCTGTCTTTTTGTTCTGTTTGCAAACTGCCTAGCACAATAGGGTCCTGGTAAATGCCTAGGGCTCCTAGGCACTACGGTAATATAAATAATAAAAATAACAATAAAATACATCAGTGGGAGCGTGTCTCCCAGCTTGCATGGCGTGATTGAGAATATTTGGTGTGAGACATGGGATAAATTTAGCTTGGAGAAAAGCTTATTTCCTAAAACCACGGCAGACTAAATTGAATTATAGTTATCGTACTATCGAATGTAGGTATATGAACCTTAAAAATCAAGACGCTACTACTCTGTTTGGCAAGAGCCACTTCAGTTTTAAATAACCCAGTGCACTTAATTGCAGAGCTGAACCAGGCAACTGAGTAATAAATCGTTAGTAGTGCTACAGCACATCTGTCTAAACAGCATTTGAGAGCAAATTGTTTGGGCCAGATCCTCAGCTTCAATAGAGCTACACTGATTTGCACCACCTGAGAGTTTGTTCTTTAATGTTTTCAGCTATCAGCATTTTTTGCTGTGGCTGCCAACATCCATGACACTTCATTGGAGGAGAGACTGGAGTGTCAGGTGTAGTTGGAGAAATGGTCAGTAGTCAGATTGAAACTTGCTGCTTTTTATGTTGCTTCTCTTTACTACACCTGCATTTGTCAGATCAGTGACTCAGATACCTTCTAACATGGGGCTATACAGAGGCACAGATCTCGCTTGCATGGAAGTCAATGGAAATCAGACTGGGCTCATCATTTGGTACATCTTTCTTTATTATCTGAACAAAGTGAAAGGTACAAACCAGATGGACCCACCAAAGTTCCTTTTTCATATGGTGCTTGAGACTATCCAGGCCAAGAGAAAAAACCCCAAACCCAACCAAACAAAAATCCCTCCCCATGGATTCTAGTCTCCTCTTTTATGGTCTACATCAATGGTATTAATATAAAAGCTCAAAGCTCCACTGTTACGAATGATGACTTTACTCCATTGACTATACAGCCAAGTCAGTACATATAAAATTGCAGGATGCATTTAATGTAATTCAATTAGGTTTAATTGAATTAAAACATTATTAAATTCAGCCAAAGGTATGTCTATGGAGTTTTTTTCCTAATAACTCAAAAAGCTCAAGTCTGGATGAGTTTAAAATAATAATCCTACAAGAGAATATGATTGAATGAGTAAGAACATACAAACATTTAGGAGTCTGGCTGGATATTAAGCTGAACTTTATATATCTCATAAATCAGTTATTAAAGAAATTAAAATCAAGTGGGGAGGGTTCTCTCAACATAATTTTTTGCTCTGTCTTTAAGTGTTTAAAGAAAGATTGATTTCATGTCATTTTAATTGGCTAACCCAGCTAAATGTTGTGGCCCCAGTGTTAATGCAATGAAATATCCTTTACCATAAGGCCGTTGGGTTTATGGAAGCTGTTCACCTAAGCCATTTCCCCAGTCCCAGCAGTTACTGGCAGCTAATACCTTGTTACTTTACCTTTTCTAGTATAGCATATTAAACAGCTCAAACACTCCGGTCTCCCAGATGTCGCCATTTTTAGCCAAAGTCTCCCTTTCTCTTTTATCTTCAGATGTCAAGGCCTGGTAGTGAGAGTGGACAGCAAATTAGATAGGATTGTGCAGTATGATGGGACAGCTAATATAATCTAGAACTTGATACCTGGAGGCAGCATGGTGTGGAGCTGGGAGCTAATAGTAATTCTCTGTGTGTGGGTGAGACTGCAGTGGCTGCAAATTTACAGATACTATTGGGGACTGGGATATTCTTCAGCATCAAAAGCATAAGCATTTATCACGTGAGGGAAAGAAGTAACTCTGTTTTGCTGCCATACATAGCAAGCTTTTATCCTTGCAGTGGCCAGCCACAATAGTACATTGTCATTATTATTTATTATTCTTATTGTGCTAGTACGTAGGGGCCTCAACTGAAATTGGGTCCCTCCTTTGATAGATGCTGTATAAACATATAGCAAAAGACAGTCCCTGCCCCAAATAATGTAAATAGAGAAGACATACAAAGAGACAAGGTGGGTGAGGTAATATATTTTATTGGACCAACTTCTGTTGGTGAGAGAGAGACAAGCTTTCAATAACTATCTCTGGAGATATTTAAGAGTAGGTTAGATAAATGTCTATCAGGAATGGTCTAGACAGTATTTGGTCCTGCCATGCAGGCAGGGGACTGGACTCGATGACCTCTCGAGGTCCCTTCCAGTCCTAGAATCTATGAATCTATGAATCTATGAAAAAACACTGCATAAGACATACAAAGACTGACGGAGGCACAGGGAGATGGAGTGACTGGCCTGCGGTCACATAGCAGGGACAACAACACGTTTCTGGATTCCCATACCCAGTGTCCTTTCCATTGGATCAAATTTTTATTTATATTGTTAGGCATGAAAGTGTCATGTGTTAAGAAAAACTTCTTCCAGCTGTGTTGGAAATGCTCACGTTAAAACATATTTACTGAAGTAATTAGGAGGTTTAGTTGTGTCTTTGATTAAATTCCTGTAGTTTGAAGTTTAATTAAAAATTCTAATAAAATAAAGGAAAAAAGATATTTTGAGATTATATGTCCTGTTTGTATTATTTCTATTAGAACTAGAGTCTGTCTCTTTTGTCCTCCCTTCACGCTCTTGTATTACATAGAGTCACTCATTGCTTCCTCACATGGGCTGTCATCACAATAACCAAAACAGTTTTTCCTGTAGATGGCTCTATTTTCCTATAAAATGTTGGGAATGCCATAGTCCCAGAAACACTGCATGAACAAGATTGTGCTGGAGTTTTTTTCAGTGTTTGTTATCTCCAGACTAATAACCACTGGAATTAGACATGATTGTTTTTTTCCCTCGTGTGCTTGCAAAGCATTTTAATTGGGGCTGGTTGAAATTTTTCTGTCAAAACTGTTATTTGACGGAAAATTGTGTTTTTGACAAAATGAAAATTTTTGTTTTGCAAGTGGAAATTTTTGACTTTTTTGGCAAAAAAAAAGAAAAGAAAAGAAAAAAGAGAACATTTTGGCTAAAAACTTTCAGCTTTTGGGTTGTAAAAGTTTCAGATTTGATTTTTTTTTTTGACATTTCCTGCACATCCCTTCCTGCCTTTCCCCTTTTCCATATTTTCTGACCAGCTCTTTAAAAAAAAAAACAAAAAAAAAACCCACCGTGAATCAGGCCCTAACTTAAAGCCACTTTACCTTTCAAGTTATTTGCACACAGATTGTGCTCAAAATATGTCAAAGGTAGGATGTGCCTATTTGGTGGACTATGTAAATAAGTTTATAGTCTTAGGCTAGTTCCCAGTATCCACAGCACAAAACCCACTCAGATAGTTGACATCAGGGCTGGACTTAGGGGCAGGCGACTCCCTAGGATGCTGGGCTTGGGGAGTGCTGGGTTCGGGGTGTTGTAAATTATTCAAAAGTTTAACAAATGGAAGGGGGGGGTAGCATCGAAGATGCTTCTCACCTGGGGCGCCATTTGATCTAGGGTCGGCCCTGCTGGACATTAATTGACATGCTGGTTAGCCACCTCAGCAAGAACTTGAATGGGTAATAGAGAATGAACTACCCACTTATACCTTTAGGATAAACCCTCCAGGTGAGGGCTGAGGTGTGTAGGATGAATGTTTTCATTTTATGCTGACCAGGCTGTGTCTGTTTTGTGGGTGAACTGAAGATTTTGGGTGCCAGGGCTGTCTGCCTACTTAAATTCACTTTAAAAAGAACAAAACCAAAAAGTATTATTAGGAGAAACATTAGTAAGAAGTCTGTAAAACACCCATTAGGTTCTCAGGAACATTAGGAGATGGGAGGCTAAAGCTCATTTGAACACATTGCATTTTTGGCATCTCAGCCACGCTCAGCTCAATTTATCCTGCTAATTTCTATCCATCTAGCATTTTCTGTAACATAGATATATTGAAACTAGGGATTATCTCATCTCATCTGTCCCCATGCCACTGCAGGATTGTTTCCTACAACAGCATAAGATCCAGCTGTGAACATTTGAGGATTTGGTCATTGTTGCTTCTTTGGTCATCCTGTTAACAGCACATCTCACAGGTTGCTAACTATGAACTACTTCCACAAAGAGGAAATTAAACCACAGGCCCATAGTTACTCGGGAAGAAATCCCACAGAAATCACTGTGGGGAGAGTCTAGCTGGGTCAGCTCTGAACGTAAGTTTTGGAGATGCACAGAAAGGTGAATGCTGAATATATTTTGAATACATTTAGTGAGTATAAATATGATTTCAAGCTAGTTGTGCATGTTAATGTACCTCTGCACTGAGTTATGTCACACCAGGACGCACTGAGCCATACATGTATGCGTATCTGAAAGCAGAATTTGGCTCTCTCTCATTTTTCTTTGGCACAATAATTACTACATTATCTTCAGTCAGTCAAATTTCAGACATGGTGGTGCTGTTTTCATGCTGGGGATATGCTGGTGCAGAAAGGGGGATAATTACTAGAGTGATGGCTGTCCAAACAAAATTTAAACATTTTAAAATTAAATTATTGTGAACATTATTTTTAACAAGTACCTAGAAAGATCTAAACATCAAGATTTTTTTCAGAAAAGGGCAAAGGAAGTGATTAGAGGCTGGAAAGACTTTCATAATGGGAGAGATTAAAAAGATTAGTTATTTAGTTTAGAAAGGAGATGAATAAGAAGTGACATGACAAAGGTATATAAAGTAATGAATGGTACAGAGGAGGTAGTCATGTGCCCCTATTTATCCTCTCTCATAATACAGGAGCAAGAGCACACTTAATTAAATTAAAAGGCAGCAAATTTAAAACCAGTAAAGACAATGCGTTATGTGACATATAGTGAATCTGTGGAACTCATTGCCACAATAAATTGTGGAGCCAAAGAATTTAGTTGAATTCAAAAAAGGATTAAACGTTTAAGGATAAAAATGCCCAAGTCCCATTTTCAAAAGGAATTTAGGCACTTAGGACCCTAAGTCTTACTGAATTTCAATGAAACTTAGACTCCTAAGTGCCTAAATCAATTTTGGAAATAGAACATAGGCTCCTAAATCACATACACTTTTGAAAAGGTGACCATAAAATGAATAAATGCTCTCCTTCCACAGCTATGACCTCCAAGCTAAGTTTCAATGCAACAATGAAGCTGTTGATTAATAAAGGGAGGCTTGTAAGTGCAGGAGATAGACCTTTCACAGGAGCTGGACCTCATTCACGTACAAGATGACGATGACCATGGAACTAACCACTTTCAGAGCTAAATGCACAACTAATTTATTGGATTTAGCCCTAATGGTTCATACTCAACAGCTGACACACAAGAGGTTTTGTGCATAATGTTGTTGACTGAGACGCAGGAGATCTGGGTACAGTACCTGCTTTGACAAACTTTCTGCACGACTTTGGACAAATAATCTCTTCTCCCTTGTGTGTAAAATGGGGTTAGCATTTCCTTTCTACCACTATTCGTCTTGTCTCTTTAGGTTTACTTTTGTGGCAAGGCTCCTCCTCTGCTTTTGCAAGCTCAGTGCTTCCCCCTCTGGTGGTGGGGGCCTGGCATAAGTCAGCCCCCACTCTGGCCGGTGTTTATTCTCCCACTTGGGGGGTTATTTCCCAGTATTCTCCAGACAAGCCTGGGGTAGACTCAAGGGAGTGGCCCTCTGCTAGATAAAAGGAAACCAATTCTAACTGAAAACAAAGGGGAATACCTTTTCCCCACCCCCACTCCGGGGGTGGGTGGCCTCATTATTGGCCCTGGGGTGCCAGTCCTTCTCCTAAACAGAGGGTCTGTTTCGTAGTTTCCCCTGCAAGGAGGAGAGCAGCCCTCCATCCTGGAGCAGCTTTTCTCCCTGCTACCACTAGCTCTACAGTAACTTGCCTCTCCATTACCCTCTGTCACCCGAGGAGGAGTTTTTAAAGGTCTCAGGCAGCACTTAATTGGACTCAGGTGTCCCTAATTGACCTGAGGTAACCCCTTCTTAGCTGACAGGGAAAAGGGTCTTTATTGTTTTAGGGCTAACGTACCTGCTTCCACCACTGTCTTGCTGCTAGGCTCGGAGCACCCTCTTCAGCCTTTGTCTGGGCCAGACCCACCCCTCCCCCCTCTACCTTGCCAGTTGGTGGCCTCCTTGGCTGTTGCTACTCTTTGGGGGGCCCTGCTGGCCTGCTTCCCAGGAGTGAGGGACCCCGCCACTGACTTTGTTACCATCTGTGGGGTCCCTCCCGGTTGGCTGCTGCTGCTGAGGAACTTGCTGTTGGTGTGAGGAGGAGGGAGAGGAGCTGCACAGCTTGGACCATCCGGAGCTACTGCAGAACGTTGTGGAGGGGGTTTGTTACCGGAGTGACTATAATTTCCTTGCTCCTGTGATGGTAATTACTGTTGTGGGAAAAGGGGGGAGGGGCATGGAGCCCTCCCCCTAGTCTGTCTACTTCTCCCCTACCACCACCCCCACCCCCACAACTACTCCCATTCACCATCTGGGACTACTTTCCACTCCTGGACCTGGCCACTTGTCTCACCTTATCCACCTGGCTTTTGCAGCCCCGAGCGAGGACTCTTATACACAAGTGCATGTGGGTGCACGTGCCCTCTCTCCCTTTGGACTTGCCCTCCCCTGCAGCTGCTTTAGGCTGGTGGGCCTCCCTGCCCACTGTTTTTGTCCACCGGCCTCCCACCCTTTGCAGCAGTTTGCTTCCCTTTCCCTCGTTGCCTGTCCCACCCGCCCTTTGCAGCCCATTTTTGCTCCTCCCCCCTGCCCTGGTCCCTTAGTAGTTTAAGTTTATTTACTTGCCCTGCCCTAGCCTCTGGACTGTTTGTTTGTTTGCCTGCCCTGCCCTACCCCCTGGTGTTTGCTGGCCTGCCTGCCATGCCCTAGTCCTTGCGGTTAGTCCCTCCGGGTTTCCTGCCCTGACCCCACTCTGCTTCCGGCCTGTTCCTTTTTTCCCCTTGCCTCCCCCTCCCCCTGCCCCTGCCCTAGTCCAGCCCACTTACGCTGTGTGCCCATGTACCCCCCGCGTGCTTGTGCCCCTTCCCGTTTTATGTTGAACCCCTTTGCTTACTGCATTCCCCAATGATATAGTCCCCTCCCTACCCAGTGAAGCTGGAGGAGCCGGTGTTTCCATCACGTGTCGGTGATCGCGCCCGCCCCTTCCCTGCCTTGATTGGCATCCCCATGGCCCCCCCCTTCTTGGCAAACCTCCTCCCCTGCCTGCAGCCTAGCAGGGCAGAGCAGTTGGCCTTTCCCCTTCCTCTTTCCCTTTCCTTTCTCCTCCCTCCCTCTGGTGCTCATCTCCATCCCCTCTGAGAATGGCGGGGGAAATGGTGGGTGGGCCCCCCAGGTTGCCCCTTCCACTCCCCCTCTGCCTGCTCCCCCATCTGTCCCTGCAGCTGCCCTCTCGACCGCCACTGCCAGATTGCCTGCCATCGTCCCTGCTGGGGCACCGGCAGTTAGGGACTCCGTTGCTACCATGCCTCCTGTCTCCTCCACTCTTGGGGGAGCCCCCCCAGCTGGCAGAAAGGGCCGGGGGAAGAAAAAGGCCAAGCCCACTGTGGTAGGGGCTGCCCCCTCCGCCATAGCCCCGCCATCGGCCATGGTCCCCCCTGCCCCTTCCCTTGCCATTCCTTCCACCAGCTCTGGGAGCATCCCTCTCCCAGCGTGTACGCCCAGGTGGCTGTGGCCCCTCCGCCCGCCGCTTTGTCATCTGCCCTGGCCACCGCCTCCAGTTCCCTCACTGGTGGCCGGGGCCCCTTTCCCACACTGACCAGGAAGCACGGTATCCAGTGCCTCCTGGCGCCCGCCTCGCCCCACATTGAGACCTACGTGCAGGCATTGGCAAGGGTGGTGGGACCCACGGCCATGGTGGCGGCCTCTAAGATGTACGGGAAGGTGGTCTTCTTCCTGGCATCGGAGGCTGCCACCCAGGAGGCAGTGGAGAAGGGCCTGGTGGTGGGGGGTATGTAGGTTCCCCTCAAGTCCTTGGAGGACTTGGGCATATGGGTGGTTTTCACCTCCGTCCTGCCCTTCCTTCCCAATGCCGCCCTTTTGCGCTTCCTTTCTACCCTGCAGAAGCCCCTGTCAGTGATCAGCCCTTGCCCGCTAGGCTGCAAGGACCCCGCCCTCCCTCGCGTCCTCTCCTTCTGCTGGCAGGTGCAGATTCAACTGCCGCCAGTGGCGCGTGATGGAGAGGTGCTGGAGGGATCCTTTTTGGTGTCCCACCTGGGGGCCCAGTACCAGGTGTACTACTCTTTGGGGGAGGCCCGGTGTTACTTCTGCCAGGTGATGGGGCATGTCTGTAGCAAATGCTGCCTTGGTGGCTGGTGGGGAAGATTCTAGAGTAGTGGATGGGGACTTACGCTCCATTTTTGAGGAGATCGAGGACCTGGGTCTGACCTTGGTCACCCTGGGTGAGGATGATCCCCTGCCAGCAGGCCTCAGTCTGGGCAGCAGTTCCTTCACGCCTCCCCCTCCTCCTCTCTTCCTATTCCCCTGACCCCTGTCCCCAGCTCTGACTACTGGGGTGCCCTTGGGTTCGTCTACCCACCCGTCCGTGTACGGCACCTTGCTTGTGGCCACCAAACCAGCTGAGGCGATGGCCAATGCCGAGAGGCTGGACCTCAAGCTGCTGGGTGCACCTCCTACTGATGTGGGGCAGCTGCCTTCCCTCCTGGTTGGAGGCCCAGCTGCTGACATCACGTTCCCTGATGCTGTGGCTGCAGGTGCTAAGTCTGTTATGGCAGGGCTCTCTTCCTGTTCCCTCGACCCCCATGCCCGGTCAAGAGGAGCCGCACCCCGATAGCTTGGCTGCCGGGATCTCCGATCTCAGTTCTGCCCCTGTCCCTGATCCTGTCCCTGATCATGTTCCCGTCCCTGATGCCATTCCTGCTTCCTCCCCTTTCACCTCCCATGTTATTGCCACCCCCGTGCTCGTCTCTTTTCCCTTTCCATCCAATGGCCCTCAGAAGGTGGTTTTTGTGTTCCCCTCTCCTGATCCCTTAGGGACTAATGTTTTCCCTCCGCCGGCCCTTCTGTGCCGGGGTCTGAGATGGGCTGTGTGGCACCGGCAGAACGGGCGTAGTGCCGAGGCTCTGCTCCCTGCCTGCCCGTCTCCGTAGGCCATGCGGCTGTCGTGGGGATGCAGCTGGGAGACACCTGGGGTTCTGTGACTCCAGCCCCCGATGCACTGCAAGACAATTTGTCTTTCTCCTGGACACTCATGGTTCCTGGAATAAGGTGCAGCTTGCTCTCCAGTGCTGAAGGGATTTCCATCGCATCCTCCGGGCTCTGAGGGCCATTTTGGAGGAGGGTAAAGGGACTGGAAGGGAGGATGCTACAGCCTACCAGTGGGCCTGCAGCTTCCGTGATTCCCTGATGATTTTCGGGGTCAGTCACGGATTGCTGCGAGTTCCAATGGGGGCCGCTAGCATCCCTGTCCGCGAGGATTCAGACCATTCAGTGGAGGGTGGGTCCGCTACTCTATCTCGGCATTTACCTTTCCGCCACACGTTCTTCTCTGCCAGAGAACTGGCAAGGCTTGGAGGGCAGGGTGGCTGAGCAGCTGCAGAAGTGGACAGGACTACTCCAGTGCCTTTTCCTGTGGGGGAAGGCACCAGTGCTCAATCAGCTAGTCCTGGCCATGCTCTGGCACTGGCTCAACACCCTGATCCCAGCCTCAGGTTTCCTGGCCCATCTCCAGAAGTTAGTTCTGGAGTTCTTTTGGCCAGGACTGAGTGGGTTTCAGAAGGGGTCTTGAGTCTCCCCCTGGAGGAGTGAGGACAGGCCTGATTTGCCTTCGCACTCAGGTGTGTACTTCAGGAGGTGAGGGCAGCCTTGTCGCCCATCTCTCAGGTTTACCTTGAGTGAATCCTGCAGGAGGGTGCTCCCTTCCCATCCTAAACCCTGGGTCCTCCAGAACTTTTCATTGGGCCCTTGCCCCATGAGCCTACCCCCCTCCCCCCCGGCTGTCCTCCCTGCACACCCTGAGCTGGCTGTGTGACCTGCAGCTGGTTCACTTCCAAACTGTGCCAATGGCATCTCTGCACATTCTCGTGCTCCATACTCTCCATTTCCTCACCCTCGTGTCCCACCCCGGCACTAAGTGGCGGGACCTGTTGCCACCTATTGAGAGTGAGGAACCTCGGTGGGCCAGTCTATATTCCATCTTGGTCCCGCTGGGGATATTAGTTGGCAGCTCCTTCGTGGACATGTATGTGGCATGGTTCACCCCTGTTTCCGATGCCTATTCCTTTTGCGGGGTGAGGGAGACTCTGGGTCACGCCTACCTTGAGTGTGCCAGATTGCAGCCCCTATTCTGGCTCCTTTTGGACTTCCTTCTGCGTTTTTGGCGGCACTTCTCCCCCCATCTTCTTATATATGCACACCCTCTCTGTGGCCCCACAAAGTCGTGGGACCGCCTCGTCAACTTCCTCTTAGCGATGGCCAAAGTGGTCATCTATAACACCAGGGAGAGGAGGTTGGTTGAGAGGGTTCTTTGTGACTGTGGATAATATTTCCGTTAACACCTTCGAGGAGCAGTGGGTGCTGTCCGGGGTTCTCTGCTCAGTGTCCCCTTCAGGTTCCCTATTTTTGACCCTTTGATCCTCACAGCTGTCTTGTTTTTTTTCTGTTGTCCCCCGTACTTACTTGTGTTCCAGGCTCAGTAGATCCTCCCCAGAGGCAGGGGGACGGTCCTTTAGCTGTTGGCGGGCTTGCGTCTGCCCATTCCCCAGAATCCAACAAGATCACCCTCTTACAGCTGCCCAGCCTGACTTTGTCACAGTCTGAACTAAGAACTAATTCTTACTACACATGTATATAGCACCTGGCACCGTAGACCTCTGTCTTGTTTGGAAAAAGAAATAAATAATTATAACAATGATAGTTGGGATTTTCTAAGGGGCCTAAGAGAGTTAGGCACTCAGGCCCTATTGGAATTTGGGTGCCTTACTCCCTTAGATCTCCTTGGAAATCCCAGTCAATAATAACAATTAATGCACACACGAATCATTTAGCTATCTCTTTCTTTTTTAAAGATACCAACTAATAATGGATGACTGTGCTGTAAATCATATTTGTTCCTTCAGAGAAGCAGCTAAAATCGGCAAGACTTTTGTTGCTTTGTTTGTATCCAGCCCCCACAACCCAGCTGAATAAATCGGTGGCGGGGCGGGAAATTGCATTGCAATTGTGAAATTCTGTACTGGATTTAGGTCCAGTGTGAATGATAACAGCCAGATTCTAACCTATCCTTTAATATTGTGGCTCATAATGGAAATGACAGACTTTTAGCTGCACTGATGAGTGCTCTAATAATTTCACCAATAATCTCCTTAAGCTAATAAACTTTCAGTCATTGGATCCATGTCATTTTACATTGACTTGACTTCAAATATGAGACATTTCTCTTTTTGAGGGGTTGGGGGGGAGGGGGGCAGAGAATGAGTTTAGAAGTTGAACAGACTATTTCCATTGTACTTAATTATGTTTTTGTTGGCTTTGTTTAAGCAGTTTCCTCCTTGGCAGGTAGGTAGTTAGCTTTAAAACCCTCCACATGTGTGTGGGTTTTGACCTGTTCATGCTAGTAACCAGAAACTGGTAAAGAGGGCCCTTGTGAAATGTGGGGAAGGAGATCTTCCAACAGGGAATGTCCCTCCAGCAGGTGTCATCCACATGTTCGGAAAGGGATTTCTTTATGTACATTGGGCCTAATGGGGAGGTCTCTTCTCAATTTTCACTCAGATGCCCAATGTTTGATTCCCTTTGGGAGTTTATCTGAATAAAGACTACGTAAAAACCGAGGGCCTGATTTGCATCCCCAAGATCTGTGCATGGACAGGATGCTCTTTGTGCGGTGTTCTCTTCCTGCAGGAAAGGAAGAATGCTACTTCTCTCCTCCCACCCACTCCTCTGGATCCCACAGAAGACTTTACATGGGTCCAGCAATCCGCAGAGTTGGGGAGCCAGTGGAGGAGTGTGTGGGCCAGGGCAGGGCTAAAAGGTGACATGTTTCCTTACACACATGCACAACCATTGCAGAGATTCTCTTGGAAAGATAAGACCGGTATTATCTTTCTACAGAGAGGGACCTCAGAAAGGTAATGCCGTCTGGGCCTGTCTGAGCTTTCTGAGGTCCCTCTCTCTAGCTGGGATCCTCTCTTAAAGGGTGATGACTCCTGGGTGCAGCTGGCTGCAGAAATGATCTGTGCATCTCTAATAGAGTTTGCAAACTTGTTTATTCACATCACCGATGGAATATTTTCCCAATCTTGAAAGGTATTTTCCCCCCTCAAAGGATCTCGACAGCAAGAGGTGGTTAAAATCCTTACTTTTCCCCCTCTGTGTGTGTTGTACATGTGAGCTGTGCACTGTATAACATAATTACTGCTGGCATCAAAGGTGGCAATGGCTGTGCCATCCTTACTGATTGATTAGAGCTCCAGACTTAAATGAAATTAGATCATTAAAGTTTGTGAAAGACTGTTAGTTTCCATTAAGCCAGTCTGGGTTTTCTATTATTTAACTCTCTCTTTATCTGCAGCATTTAGTTCTGGTTTTCTGAACAGACACAAAATTATGATGCTTTCTGTGGGTTCCATTTTGGGAACATCTCAGCTTGTTAGTGCAAGGGACTGAGTGGAGAAGTGGCAGGTATGCAGAGCCCTTGAGTGTATTCAAACCTCAGTGGGGGGGAGCCACGCCCTAGGAGCCTGGAAAGCATGCTCATATTCTGAACATGTGCAAAGTATGCTCAGCCAGCCTCTTATTTTAGCATAGAATGGGAGAGAAGTGGTACTACCTTCCTCCCCACCCCCAATTTGACTCCTGTTTCTGGAGGAGAGGGGTTCACATTTCTCCAGTCCTTGGAAATCCTGCAGATCTACTAACCCTCATTGCTAGACATGTAGTCGTCAGATGGGTCTGTTCTGTTAAAATCCAGGAAACATTTCACATTGCATTTTAGGGCAAGATTGCTTTTAAAAATTCATTCCTACAAGCTCCTCTTTCTGTATGCCATTCATCTCATCCCATGTAAACATTGCTGAGATAACAGTTAGTGTCATAGCAGCTTACATGCAGTTATATTAGGACAATGGCTGGCATAAGAGTTGCTTTGAGGTAAGTGAGGGCAGAATGTGTCCTACAGAATCATTGTTGTTGGTGATGACATGGGAAAAGGTAAGCTTGACTTTAACATTCCAAATCGGGTTTACAGGCCTTGCAATTAGGAGAACTATCTTCTTACTTGTAAATTGTGTACATTTGAGAGAAATCACTGAGGCCCAAGTATGAAACCACTATGACAACAGTTTTTCAGTCACCTCTCAGAGCAGAACTGCGCCCTACCTTGCATTTAAAACTTCATTAACAATCTGTTGATGCGCCAAGAGGAGTAGACTCCAGCTTGCTTTCCCATGATTGTTTTGGCCTTACTGTGCAAACAGGAATAACAAGTAGTACATAACTGACTCTTTGAATGCACACAGGGAGTAGACTAGCAATTAAGAGCATGCTATTTTTGCAGAGTCATTTTTCCAAGTAAAACTGCATGTTAAAGAGCAAGCAGGATGCTTACACCTGTGGAAATAAGAGCTTTCTCTTGAATCAAAAGATGCCTTGAACCTGTAACACCTGCATCAGTTCACAAAGCTGCAGTTACTAATGGTAATGGGGTTGCTTTCAAGATTATTGGTCAGAATTCCATGCTCATTAGCTTTTAAAAGATGTGGCCTTTTACATAACACAATCATGTTGTCTGTCCCCTTTTCTTCCACAAATCTTCAAACACTCCCACCCAGGAAGCTAAGTGATTTTTATCCTTTCTGTTCTATATGTTAATACCGTATGAGCTCTGTCATTTTGACCACTATTTCACACTGGGATTACAGGGTTTATCTAATTTTAGAACTGATTTTTTTAACTTGCCCTATGTTTGTGGATTGTAAACATACTCTAACATGCATGAGTAAGTTTATGTACTTACAGAGATGTTGATATTAAAAGATATAAAAAAATCAGGTTTTTCTGTGTTTTGCTCAATGTAGCACAGTTGCTAAAATTTAGTGGTCTTTAATCATACAAAATTGTTATAATCTGCCTGTGTCTTTCCTAGCTTTGTGTTGGGTGCATGGAATAGGTTAAAGTAAGGGCACAGCTAACACTGAGGTGTTTGGGGGTCAAACTGTGTGAGAAAACAAGTGAGATGGAACTTTAGCTCTGGCCAGCTGCTTCTCAAGCCACAGGAAATTCTTATACACCTCTATTTACCTGACCTATTCAAGGTATATTGAGATTCAGAAGATGTTATTCCTGGCTCTGCTACAGGCTTACTGTATCATCATGGGCAAGTCATTTAATATCCATATGCCTCGGTTTCCCCATCTACATAATAAGGCTCATGTTAATTTATCTTTATAAAGTGCTTTGAGATCATCACATGAAAATCAGTATACGTGCCAAACTTCGATATCAATAGCAGTGGTAGTATTATTGGCACTGGTGGATTATTGGTGACAATGCTATTGGTACTAGTGTTCAGTGTTCATATATATTCCGATAAATGTATTAGAAGTACACTCTTTAGTCTTTAACGCCTATGGTTGTGCCAAAGAATTTGGCTCAGGCGCTCTTCTGGCTTGGGACAGGAAAGTTGCCACAGGGAGAACATTTTGATATCAAAGTGGGATAGAATGGGAAATGTTGGCACTAAATTATCTTCACTGATGGTATTGGATTGCCATTTGTGCTGTAGCAACATCCTCCCTTTTAGATAGGGAAAACCTGGTGCTCAAGTAGTAAAGTGAGCATGCAGAGTGCTAGAGACAGCTTAGTTATATACGTCTGCTTCAGCTGCAGGATTGAGCAAGTGCTGCTACCCAAAAAAATGTAACTTCCCATTATAAAGATTATTTTATGTTGGTGATTTTGAGCTAGACTTTGCTTAATGCTAATTTTTCTGTCAAAGAAATTGAAGGTGTCCCTTGACCTCCTCCCAACCCCCCTCAAAAGAGATACTCTTGTGGGAGCACATTCATTTTATCATAGAATCAATTTTTCAGCATGGGATTATACAGTTTGGCTGTATAGGCTTAAGGCTTTTAATTTGCTTACACATAGATAGACTGGCTTGAGCTCTATACATCACCAGATCAATGCAAATCTGTTTACTCAAAACTTGGTTCAATTTAAAAAAAATTCCATTAACCAGCAATAAAGGCCCTGGATTAATATAATTACTATAGGGTTCCAAGCACACAGGGAAGGATTGGGTATTTTCTATAATGACCTTAACAATAATACTGTGGAACTTCT
The DNA here is from genome assembly GCF_002925995.2 of Terrapene triunguis. Classification (NCBI taxonomy): domain Eukaryota; kingdom Metazoa; phylum Chordata; order Testudines; family Emydidae; genus Terrapene; species Terrapene triunguis. The sequence goes on along the minus strand of NW_020698074.1, from coordinate 5,716,870 downwards.
TTCAAGAAAAATAGGAACTGAAAAGGAAAGAGAAAAGAGTGTAGATAAATTTTAGATCTTTTTCCTTTAGCTTTACATCTAATATTTGAAAACAACACCAGTGATAATGTAGAGGAATACTCACACAGTTTCTGCCAGGAGAATTTGGACTGGCAGAAAGAACTGGGGAAAATACAGAGGGGCAGGAGTCCTGGAAGGGAGACAGAGAAGCGGGGGACTAGGAAGGACATGGAAGAAATTTTATGTTTTTAGACAAAGCCAATGTTTGTAATGGGCGAGAAAGAAGAAATACTTGTGAATCACTTTGATAGTTATAAGTCCTGTATCTTGGAAATGTCTTGTCCAGTTGACTTCAAATTTTTCAGAATATCTTTTCTATGACAACAGCCCACCATTGTGAAATGTGCAACACATATCCCTGGGGGAATTCTGAGTCACTGCGCATGCGCTGAAATCACAGCCCCCGCAGATTTCTTTGCTTCCCCACAGAAAAATGACTTCTGACAGGGAAGCTTCAAGAGCGGTCACGCGCCCCTCCCCAGCAGTGTAGGCAGGCTGGTTTGGATGCTCAGAGCATCCGGTAGAGATGGAAATCACCACTGGGGCAGTGGGGCTGGGCAGCCATGCGTGAGAGAGAGAGAGAGTGTGACACTCTGTCCCTCACTCACCGTTGTAGCACGCTCAGCATGGAGGGGCAGGGCTTTGGGGTGTTTCTGACGAGGCAAGTGTGTGGCAGGCTCTGTCCCTCAGGCGGAGCAGAATGCTTAGTGAATTTTTCCCATTGTTCTTCGTGAATTCCCCCAGGAGTATAAAACAGGTGTAAAAATTTTAAGGCTCCTTTACATTGCCAGAGTGGTGTAAAGGAGCCTTTATTGTAAAGGACAGTTTGGCCTTATAAATGCTTATAGTGCTTTAGTGATTAGAACTGGTCTAAATTTTTGGATTGGAAAAATTTCTGATCAAAATGTGCTGCATGAATTGTTCGCTACTGTCCTTTCTGGAGATGGTCAGTAGCCAATATAAATTGTGAGTTTGAGTCCCCAGCCTTTGCTTGCTCTTCAGTTGCCTATGATGTAACATAGGCTGCATATATTTGTTGACTAATAACTAGAAGTAAAGAGCCAATACTAGCTACATTACTATTAGAGGGGGTTTGGGGATTTCTTCCAGTGCCCCCACTCCATCCATTGTACTATAGTTTAAATAACTTACCAAAATAATTGAAACCAGCATGATTATATTGTGTTATTTTAACAAATAAAATATGCAGAATTTTAAAATATTGTGTGCAGAATTTTTAATTTTTTGGCACAGAACTCCCCCAGGAGTAAACACAAAATACATTTGAGGGTGATAGTGTGGGAAAAAATCAGGCTCGTCCTAGAAAGGTTATTACAATCTTAACTAGGTAGAGACTGTGATTTTGCCATAAGAAACCATTACCAAAGTTGCATTTCTCTGTTAAGGTATGTATGCACAGCAACTGGGATGTGTAATTCCCAGCTTGGGTAGACATACAACTGCTAGCTTGCCTTGAACTAGCATGCTAAAAATAACAGTGTGGCAGTGGCATGGGTGGTGGCTCAGGCTAGCCACTCAAGTACATGTACCCAGAGGATTGGGCAGGATCAGACAGCAGTTCAGTCTGGTCACCCAGGTAGTCACGGCTACACTTATTTTTAGCATGCTAGCTTGATCAAAGCTAGCACATCTACCTGAGCTGGAAAATACATCCCTGGCTGCAGATGTAATTGGTGGGTTTCTCCACACACAGAGTGAAAAGATACTTTCAGTCAAATGACCCTTTTATTTAGATTAAGCATGGGCTTTGCAAAGAAGTTGCACTTAATTCCAAATAAAAGATTTACAGCAGGAGATCGGCACCTAACTCCCTTGGGGCCTCTGAAAATCCCAGCCTATAAAAACAAAATGAGAGAGGACAAAAATAGTTTCCATGAAAGAATGTGACTGTGTCTATTCACAGTCTCCTTGGAACTTGCCACAAAATGGCAGCCTATCTCTTCAGACAGATGTCATTAGGAAACTTGAAGGCCACATAGAACAAATTCTGTCCAGGAATGCAGGTGCAGGGCTCCCACAAACTTCCATGGGAGCTATCTACGTATAAGGAAATTCTATCTTGAAGACGACACTGTTTTTCTCTGGCTTGGGCCACTTACGCAGCCATGGGTCTGATATTTGAAATTCTTTCAACAGTAGTATATTTATTTTTCACCAGCATGAGATGCTGTAAGAAGACCTCATAGTATTTGTCCCAAGCTTTATGTTTAGTTAAAAATTCATGAAAAATTTTTCATTTATCAGTAACTTTTTGGAAAGTAAAGAGAAACTGATGTCATGAAGGCACGGCCGGCTCCAGGCACCAGCTTGTCAAGCAGGTGCTTGGGGCGGCCACTCCGGAGAGGGGCGGCATGTCCAGATATTCGGTGGACGGTCCCTCGCTCAGACCGTCCGCCGAATTTTTATTTTTATTTATTTATTTATTTATTTTTTTGCTGCTTGGGGCGGCCAAAACCCCGGAGCTGGCCCTGCATGAAGGCAGATTATGGCCTAATGCAGCAGCCGGAAAAACGTTATAGAAAAACAATAGATTCCATATTGAAATCTGAAAGTGACAATGTAGCTATCTATACAACAGTTTTCTAAGCTCACTTAGGCCTTGTCTGCACTTAAATTTTTTTGCTGGCATAGCTGTGTTTGGTTAGGAGTGTAGGGGCAGAAAAATCACACCACCAAGCAATATAGCTATGCCGGGAAAAAATCCCCAGTGTAGGTGCAGTTATGCTGTCAAAAAAGTGCTTTAGCTGGTATAGCTTTTTTTAATTCAGGGAACTGGTATAAGTTGTCTCCACTAGGAGGGTTTGCCAGTAAAACTAAACCTAGTCTGGCTATAGGAGCTATAGCTACATCGGCAAGACCTTTCCAGCATGGACAAAGCCTCAGCCTTTATGACTCATCTGCCTCTTAACTAGACTTCCTCAGGCTAATTTAAGCATTTTCTGTTTTTACTCTTTATTTTCAATTTGTTTTGTTTCTCTGTTTGCTCAGTAAAGAAAAACATACTTTAGTTTTTAGCCTTGTTCTTCAACCTCTGACCCCTCTTACCTCAAGCAGCCCTAGATTTGACCTTCTTTGACATTTAAACATTTTCGGTTCTTCGCTTTCAGCCCCCGTCTCCTCTCCCCTCACTATGAAAAATCCAGAGTAAAATTCAGAGGATGAGAAAATGTGGTGGAACACTTTCATTTTTTTTTTCCTACCAACAACTGAGCTTCGTTGTTCTAAGGAAGGCTGAAGGAATAGATTCTTTGTGGACTTTGGGTCAAGCTTGTTTGAAAAGGGAAAATCCTGTTTTTTTAAAAAAAAAAAATTACTCATTGTCATTTTCATTAGTAATTTCAGGGATCGTGTATGTAAATGGTCTATAATAGCAACGTGTTCCTCTGATGGCTGCTGAATGGTATCCCAGATGATACACTATGTGACATGACCCAATATATGTTTGGCGGTAAGTTATTTGGCAGATTGTGAAAAGGCATATTCTGGAAGTTTTTCACACTCCCGTAACCCCATTGGTGCTGGGAGTCAGGATTTCCTCATGTGAAGTGCTAATGCAAAATGCATTGGCACTTATCAGCAGGAGAGATGAGCCTACGGGTACCAGGGGGTAATTCAGTCCTTTTCAGTTAGTAGGGTGGGGTCAAGCCTTTCCTTGCACCAAAAAGAGAAGGAAAAACATCCCCACAGTTGCTTTCATGATATTTAACAAAAATAAGTTTTTTTCTTTTAAAATTGTTTCCATTGCCTCTTCATCTGCCAGCCAGAGAAGCTACTATTGTGCCCTAATAGAGAGCTTTTTATCCATAGATCTCAAAGTAATTTACAAAGTAAAGCATCATTATTCCCATTTTGCAGGTGGCTAGCTTGAAGCTAAAACCATTGTTTCAAAATGAAATCCCTCAACTTAGGTACCTAAATGAGAGACCTAATTTTCATAAATCAGGCCACTTTCATTCAGATGCCTAAATGTGGATCTAGGTCCTGCGATGAATTGCTGCAGAAAAGTGGCTGTCTCCTCCCAATCTGTGTTCTGTCCACTAGATCATAGATGCCTAAACTGTGTTGGTCTGAGCTGATGTGGGCTGTGGGGGGTGGGATCCTTTCTCTAAGATGGGTGTTCTGTTTTCTTCTCCTCCCCTAGTGGAGCTCTGTAACTATGGGACCTATCACATTTGTTAGATATGCTATGTCTCTGTATGTTGATGGTCTGCAGTATCTTCCTAGATGGTGGGCTATGTGGGACTGAGCTGTTTAGTTCAGTGTGATTTGCCACCTGCCATTGTTGCTACAGCCAAAATAAAATGTTAGGGCTGGGTAGATACCATTTTAAAAAAATCACTTGTTACAAGCATTTGCATAAAGAACCCAATTATAAGAATGATGCTTATCCAAACAGGGAACAGAATCAACAGCATATGACTTGCATGACCAATCACAGCGAGGCAATGCAGATCAAATTTTAAATAGCCATTGAGTAAGTTAAATTTGTGAGATGTTTGGATGCATCGTGCTGGAAATGCCAGGTATTTACAGCCTCTAATGGAATAAAAGCCAAGGCCAAGATTTTTTTGAAACCATATGCCTAAAGTTAGGCTTCTTAGTCCATAGATAGGTCCCTAATGAAAGTGGTCTAATTTCAGCAGCTGAAAATCTGCTGTTACAATCTAACCTATTAATAATGATTTGTATTACTGTAGCACCTACAAACCACAACCGTGATGGGAGTCCCAGTGTTCTAGGTGCCCTGCAAAGATGTACGTAAGACACAGTCCCTGCCCAAAATAATTTACAATCTCAATAGACAAGACTATAGCTGGCTGAAAATTTTCTGATGGAATCAAAAGTTTTTGACTGAATCAAAATGTGCCATATTTTCTGCCAGCTGGCTCCAGGGCAGCTGGCTGCCTAACTTCCTGGCTGTCTGGCCAGCCAGCTGGCTGTGAAGTTGGCTTGTCAGCCTGGTACTTTTTTTGAACATTTCTATTCCACAGAAGACTTTGCATTTGACTTTTTGTTCCAATTCTGAATAAAATAATAAGTTTGGAAATGTGTCATCTTCCATGGGATGGAAATTCTGGTCAAGACAGTAGAGTTTGGGAGGGGAAACAGAGGTAAAGTCTAACAATATTTGTTTTTTTGTTTTGTTTTATTTTAAAGCCCCAGCTCATGGAGTCATGTGATTCCATGAGACTCTTGGCTTGTTTTTTAAAAAAATTTGTAGTATCCTTAAAGCCCAGAAACAAGAAGGCAAATAAAAAGAACCTATAATGTATTCTCTTAAAATAATTTTTTAAAGCAAACCTCATGATTTTTGAGGCCCTGGTTAATGATTTTTGACCATTAGAGGTTGACAATACTGTTATCCACTAACTAGGCCACACTAATCTATCTTTTAACACCCCACTCATCACCATAGTTCAGTACCTGAGGACCTTACTTATTTCAAAAGAAACGCATAGATTCCCATACAGTCTGCTATCAAGTCTACTCTGAAATGACTTGCGTGATGGGGCTTCAACTGCTTTCAATTCATTAGGAGTTTCTTCCAGTCTAATATGTCTCACTAGTAGGGAATTTGTTCTGATAAATAGCCTAAATTTTCCTTTGCTCAATTTCATTCCTTTTCTTTACTCTTAGTGTCTCTTTGGACCACCAGTGACAACTCCATAAAGCCCTCAGAGGGCTGTTGAGAGGAAGGTTACTTTATGAACATACTGTACCAGATCTAACTGGTCCAGTTTTAGATTTCTTAAATACTGTTCCCAGGACATCATCCCTGCATATTTACCTTCTGTTTTAAACTTTCACAGACTGCTCTGGAAGAAGAATTGAAGTCTTGGCATAAGCTAGCAGAAAATGTTGATTACCTAAATATTTTTATAATTGAAAATATTCCTTTTAGCTGTATTTTTAGAAGTCTCAGGAAAAGTGTTGCTTTTCCTGGTAATTTTTTTTTTAATTTCTTTTCTCATTCATTAAAGTCTCAAGATCTTCTGTAGCAGGCAACTGCTAATGTAATTAATGATCTCACCAAGGTGACATTGTGAGAAAATGATTTCCCCATAATGAATCACTGGCTTGATTAAAAGACCTGTGCTCATCTGAAGAAGCTGGGAATATTAAGAAACCATAGACTGGAACTTCATATGTCTGTTTATATGTGTTTCATTGGAATTCATAGGAATAATTTTCCAAAATGGCAATGGCAAAGTATAGTGAACAAATTGCCATGTTATGAAAGATGGATCAGAAGGGCCTAACTTTCGTGAGTGTATGTGGGGGCATAAGGCCTACAGTGTTGTAATTCTACAGTGGGTGAGGAAGAAAATGGATATTTTTGTCACGATTGGAGCTGGTAACACCTGCAATGTTGGTTTGTGTGTTCTACCTGTTCGATACAGAAAATGGATTAACTGTTAACTCAAGGAGACTGCTGGCACTCGAATAATAAAACATTTTATATGACAAGATTGTATCCTCAAACATTACAACCCATGCTCGATGGGGACCCTATTCTGAAAGAAATCTTTCCCGAACCCCCTCCTCTGGCCTTCAAACAAACCCCCTCTCCAAGCTCATCACCAGAAGCAAGCTCCCCACAGACCAGGACACACCAACTCAAAGTGGCACCAGACCCTGCCAGAACAACAGATGCAAAACCTGCAGACATTTCACTGCTGCTACGATGATCAAGACCCCCCCACAACACACCTTTCAAGATCCATGGGTCCTACACATGCCTATCACAACATGTGGTGTACCTCATCCATTGCACGGAATGCCCCAGTAATGACTGTCTGGTTTCACTCACATAATGAGTCCATTCTCAGATGAACGTATGTAGGAAATAAAACAACAAATGCTCTATCACCTGTGGGTGAACACTTTTCTATATCTGACCTATTAGTCTTCATCCTCAAAGGAAATCTGCACAACACTTTCAAAAGACAAGCCTGGGAGCGTAAATTCATAACTTTGCTAGATGCTAAAAACCATGGTCTTAATAAAGACACTGTATTTATGGCTTATTACAATAATCCATAACCCACTATCCCCATGTTCCCCTATGACCACAGGGGGTGATTTTGTATTTAACTGTGACGCTCAGAGTACCTTTCCTAGACCTGAAGAAGAGCTCTGTGTAGCTCAAAAGCTTCTCCCTGTCACCAACAGAAATTGGTCCAATAAAAGATATTACCTCACCCACCTTGTCTCTCGAAGGTACATGTGGGACTTGGACGTATATAAAATAAAACACCTGAAGATATTTTCAAGCTATATGTCAACATTGGGAAGTATTGTATAACATTGTTCATTAAATACTTTTGTATGGCTGGCTAATCAGGGTGGATTGCCACTAAACGCTTCCTACAGTATGCACTGCTGCTTGCACAGACATGCAGGGCCAAATTTTCACTTACGTTCAGCTAAGCTGAGCCCATAAAATGTGCCTGAGCAAAAGCCACATTTGTGTGCCTAGATGAGTATCTATTGAATAATAGTATGACCAATATAGCATACTAGAAATTCAGAGAGAGATGGGTAAAAAAGGGATCATCAGATCTGACGTTTCATGGTATCCTCCGATTTCTGCATGGATCAGGAAGAAATGCCACTCTTCTTCACCAGTCTAATATATAGCAGTTCACATTTGATCAAGTGCATTTGGTGATAGTGGGAACTCGGTCATAGGCCACTATCTGGTCTTGGTTGATAACCAGGCCATTCTAGTATGGCAGATCCTATGTTCTTGATTGCGTGTGCAATAGGGGTAATGATGCATCTATGGGTTCATTCCAGGCATATGCAATTGCATCTTCTTAGGGTACAACTTAGGCACTTACCTTTTGAAAATGTGACCTACAAAGGTTGACTTGAGTCTGCTTTGATGTGTCTTGTATTTCAGTCCAGAAAGTTTCCCTTGATTTGGCTTGTCCGGCATTTGTGAGATCCTTTAGGAGAAACCCTCTCTGTTAACTTCTGCTGACAGAGCAAAGGATGTAACATGGGAATTGGAAGATATTTTCGGCCATTGACAGTACCTCTGCAGACCACAATATTAATTGTCGTCATTTTATTCATCGCTCACCATTTAATTCAGCTTGGGAATCTTTTGTTGTCGTGGAGCTGCTTGCTCTACATACCCTCAGTCTTCAGGATTCTTAATGTTTCATTTTCTTTGGTTAATTCATCCTTATCCTGGCATTACAAGAAGTGATACAAAGAGGTTCTACAAACAAATATAAGAAGTTAAAGAATTCTCCTGTAACCAAGAACGTCATGGTGCCCTCAGCCTCCTGTTATCCCCAGCCTATGACATCCCTTTTCAAATTTGCCATTTTCTCAGGCATCACTTTGATTTTTGGTCCCTGTATGGGTCTTACTCGTCACTTTTGAAAATTTAGATTGATTTTTTTGGGTGTCCAACTACAAACACCTTACAGGGGACTGATCTTCAGAAAATCCTGAGCACCAGCCCCCTGAAAATCAGGCCACAATTGAGATGTAGCGTTTCCTGTTTGTGGCTGATGACCTCCTTCCCTTCTCCAAGCTTCTTCACTCCCCACTCTGCATTTTGCAACCCCTGCTTCTCTTGCTCGCTTGAGATCCCCCCACCATTTCCTCCTCCTAGCTCTTCAGACTTGCAAGGACTCTCCATTAAGATTCAGTGCCAGGGTGCAGTCCCTGTCTCGCTAAGCCTGGCATCCAGTTTAATCAGCCCTTTGCTCTGTGTGGCATTGTGGGTGTGACCCTCACTAGCTGTCTCCTGTGCTCACTGAACTTGGGCTGCCAATGCCATTCATTTACATATGTGGCCCCCTTTTCTGTGCCCTGCCCTGTCCTCCCAGGGTCATGTGCGTCTGTCATAGTTACCTCAAGACCAAAAATCTAAAAAAAAAGGGGGAGGGAAGAATTTTTTCCCGCTGATCTTGTGCCACTCCTAGCATGTGCTTCTCTTTCTGTGCTGCTTCCTTAAACTGTCAGACCTGTCCTCTGTTACTTTGTGTGGCGCTGCATGCCTGACTCAGCGATCTGGCTGAACCGGTGTTTCCATCTGTTTTGCTTTGCGCCAAGGCCTCTGTTTGTCTGAGCTCACGCTGTATGATCTGTTCTTGATCTGACTGAATCTGTTCTGCCCAGCTCTGCTAACAACCTGTACTGAAGCTCTAGTCTGTCTTTGTAATGGGCACGTGCATTGAGCTCTTGTTCCTGAGGTGGCACTGAGGCAAGTCATTAATGTGTGTGACTTGCATTTTATCTAGAGCGAGAACTCCCATGAACCCATCCCACTCCCCTACCCGAGAATAGTTAATAAAACACATTTGTCATGCTTAAAAATAAGTTTTGCTTTTAAAAAAAATTTGTGGAAGCCATGCCCTTCATTTTCCTTCTACCCAAAATGTCACACAGTGGGATAGGAAGTAGAGGGGAGTATTAGAAAAATCCATCTCTTTTCCTGTTTCTTCTCCCCCTCCCCCACTTCTCTTGAGCTGCTGGTGGCTCCTCAAAGGATTAATTAGGAAGATGTGAGCAGGGGTTGGAACGTCAAAAAACAATCGTCACTTTCATATCTGACCCCTATCACCAGCTGCAGAATTAACAAATTGAATGTCGTCAGCAAACAGGAGTTGCAGATGATAGGAAGTTCATTACGAGCAGCACAGGGCTTGTGTTCAAAGCTCACTTTAAACAACTCTTGCTGATTAAATTCCATGCAGGAGCTCCTGCCAGAGACTGTTAGAAAATACGAACATCTAACAACTCTTTTTTTTTTTTTTTTAACATGTGCCAATTATTTGTCTCCTATCTGCAGGTGCTGGCAAGTATCAGTGCTTTGGCCCCACTGTCTACAGTCTTATCCATTTGGCGCCTGATCTAGTGCTCTCACATTACCAGCAGTGGGTTCTGTTTTCGACTGTGAAAAGCTGTGAGCATAACTCCCGCTCTCCCCCCTCCTTTTTTTCCCCCCCTCTCACCCTTCTACTCCCACAGCTCTTTTAAAGTGCCTGAAAGTGACAAAATAGACTCTTGGTAACCTTGTTAAAGATGTTATGAGGAAGCAGAGGGGGAAAAAAAAAGTAACAAGTGTGACTTCTGTTTTAATTGCACAAACTCAGGTATATTTCCATTGTCATCCTCTGTTTCAGTTGCGGCGGTTTTCTGCTTGTCCCAAATGCTCTTCCTTTCACATGATGGAAGCAGCTACATGTAGCAAAACTGGAGTGGTGTTCGAAGGTGCTAAAAATCTGTCAAGTCTATCCTTGTACGCAATCTCCTGCTCTTGCCTAGATAAAGAGGAAAGGAGGGCATGGAAGTGAACAAACATGGAAACATTTGTAAGATTTGGAGTGCCCGTGAAGGGGTTTAGCCCCTCTCCGGTAGGTTTTAGGTCAGGAATCTAAACTCAAACACACACAGATCAACCTTCTTCCCCCACCCCCACCCCAGCACATTTTGTTCCTTGTCTATTCAGTCAGTCAAATAGATTTTTGAATTGGATAGCAATATTACTATGAAATTCAGGTGAGTCCTAGGGAGGATGTGGCAACCTACCCCAATGCAGTACAAGATACTACAGAGGCCATGATGCGGTTAGCAGGATTCTAGCATCATTTTTCTTGGACTTGGTCCTCAGGGGGAAGGTACTCTTTAGATCTACCTATACTAGGAAGACTGTGCTGTCAGAGGATTATGTTGCAGTGTGGTAGTCCCCCATATATGAATCACAGGTTGGCCATTTCTAGGTAGATGATGAGTTTCTGTTGGTAATTTTCTCAGCTGAGAAGTATTGTCCTCAATGCTCGTCATTTATGTAGCCCTCAATGGAATGATAGGTTCCTGAGACTTTGTAGGTTTTCTATACGAGTTTCACTCATAGGATATTTCTATTAGAAATGCAAACATTCAGGGTGTTTGACTCTGGGGTTTAGTTCAATTTCCCAAGTTTCATGGTCCAGTCGCATTTTCTCTTTCAGGCTATCTCCGATTAACATATCCCCAGCATGACTATTCAAGATTACAAATTATTTCAATGTAGCAAGTGTCATTACACCTTTCCTTTATTTTCTCTTCTCTCCTTCAGTGCAGTCTATAACATCTCTTTTTATTAGAGAATACCTGGTCATAGTGAAGTGGTTTGGCTTCTACTCCTGCATCTTGTGTTTCCTGTGATTGCGCTGCTATTTGGTTTTGAGAGAGAAAAAGCTGATGTTTCAAAAAAGAAATTAGCCAGCTGGATTTTTCTGTTTGACTTCAGTGGAATTGTATCACGGATGAATTTGGCCGATAGGGTCCTCTTACATCCAAAGTTCCCACTGCAATGTGTTTGCTTTTAATTGTGTGTGTGGGGAGGTTTGCCCAAATACTTGCCTACACATGGATCTAATAATTGCATTTAAGAACCTGATTCCCAGAATTAGATAGCTGGGAAAACTTCATAAAAATTACATAGCATTACAAATTCAAAATTACACAGCTATTACAGACTTCACTTGCATGTACATCTGCTCTTATTTGTGCATGCAGTCCCAGTAATTGCATGTGCAAATACATACTGGTACTTCATAGCAGCAACTTCCGGCAATGACTGCCCTGTCCATAAAACATCAGCTCATTCTTCTAGAAGTTCTTTCACCCTAAAAATCAAGGTCACTCAACAATTCAAAAAGGTTAATGGGGAAAAACCCACCACCAGTGTAGCCATAAACTACCACAAATAAAAACAAAATATAATCTTTATTTCCCTGCTTTAGCCTCAATTCATTACCATTGCTTTGGCAGTGTGCACAGCATGTTGTAGTAATGTAATTAAGAGCATCAATCATAACAGCTTGTCTGTATGTCTGAGCATAGGTTGCTGCATTTCCTGCCGCCTCCTTGTTCCACTGTTTACAGAAAATGTCATCCTTTATTTTACACATGCAAAGCGCTGCAGGTAAATATTAAAATTCATTGCTATGTTAGTCATTGACATTGGCAGCTCGAGACAAAACTCCAACTTGCTCAGTCTCCCAAAAGCATGCTCCTCCATCATCCTGCACCTGTGTATAGAGTTGATAAATTCTCCAGATTTGTGTTGAATGGTTTCATTTGCCATGGTAAAAATGGGTACTCAATCACAATGGGGTTAGGACACCCTTGATGTTACTATTGCTTGATGGGGACAGAGTACTGGGAATTTTTTTCAGAAGTTTCATTTAAAAAAAAACTTGGCATCATGCACCATCCCTGGTCACTCTATGTACTGTATATTTGATTGCTTAAGACCCAAATGGCTAACCAAATTTAGGGGTCTTGCAGGTTGTTTCTGTTAGGAGGATAAATTGATGATGGAGTCAAATATTTCTCTGAGGCAATCTTCTGCATATACAAAGAATATACAATGTTCTGTTTCCTTGAACACAATAGGAGACCATTCCTTTGCTTTCAGTTCCAAGCCCCTTTCCAGCCAGCACTTAGCAGAAAATTCTTAGATTTTTCTCAGGGTTAAGGTACAAGTGCTTCTCTGGCTGTGGCTAGTGCCTTCTGTCTCCTTCTGTGGTGTTTCTGCTGCTGTGTGTGTCTGTGGATGCACACACTTGCACATACACACAAGCAAAACCCTTCATCCACACAACGCAGTTTTTGACTGGCCCTGAATGGCTGGCCTGTGTTTTGGGCTGTGGCTCCTGTTTCAGCTATCTGTTCCATAAAATGTATGTATAGTTTGTTCGTTCCACTTATCCTGAGTGAAGGGGGATGGTTACATTCACAAACTTCAAGGTTTAACTTAACATCCAGCATAATACACAGTTCCAGAAACCTCCCATGATAATCCACTGGGTACTGTACCTCCACTGAGTAACACCCCTCCACATTATTATACTTCTGGGCTGTTTGTGGGTAGTGGCAGCACAGAATGGGCTTGCAGGTTCCATCCATAGCTCCTGCATGTTCAAGAGTTGTTTAAATCCTTCAGTAGTCTCTGGCACATTGGCCACCTTGATCATATGCTTTTACAACACCGTGTGTATTACCATGCAAACCTTCATGACATCAGACCTCCTCAGGGACTTCTTAATCCAATACTGATGCCCAGATGACTGGTAACTGTGACAGGCCAAGTGCCTCTATCGTTTCCATAGGAAGTGGCACTCTCAGGCTGGCTGGCTTGGAAATTGTGGGACTAGCTGTCCAGAGAGATGCAGAAATATCTCCTTACTCATTCTGGAGTTATGCAGCCACTGTTTTTCATTCCACTTCTTGATGACTGCTGATTCCCATCAGTCTGTGGTCATGGTCTGGTCCCCCAGTAGAAGCGCTCAACCTGGTGAACATTTGTCCTCAATACTGCATGGATCCAGCTAACCCAGACCTGCAGGTGCATGGTGGTTGCAGCATAACTCTATCTGCTGATCTTGGTCTCTCACTCCCCACACATGGAGCAAGAGCTGAACATTCATCCTGGATTTCATTTGGCGAAAAAGCCTAAGGTAAAAACACAAGTGCCTAGGGATTTATGGTAACTTGCCCACTGAATTATGAGTTTTTTGTTGGGCTTTTTTTTTATATATATCTTCCACAATTCCCATGGGCTGCCAGAAGACCCTTTGCCACTTCAGAGGCGACTTCTAATGGAGAGCAGTAGCAGGAACTGTGGGACAGGTACCCAAAAGGAAATAAAGCCACAACAGCGTCGAATAGTAGGCGTATAATTGTAAGGCAAAACTACAAGCAGCATGGCCAGTCTGGACACGCTACATCATTGGTGTGATCTCATCTGTTCAGTTACCAATGGTTCATTTCCCTAGTGCAGATGCAGTCAGGGTGTCTGGGTCAAGCAAAGCCTATTAGTTTCTCATTAACATATACACCAGAAACCAGACTGAAAGATTTTTGCGTTTAAAAAAATAAATTAGCGGACATCCTAGTGCTCCCCATTTCTCTAATCTTGTACAAATAGAGACGTACTTATAAGCGAATCCATTAAGTATTGTTTATGAGCTGCGACAGAGAGTGCAATAAAACCCATGTTTTGGCCCCTGGGCCTTCACCAGGACATTTCTTGATTGAAGAGGGCACCATATAAGTACTGTATTCCGTAGCTATACAAAAGCTGTAATAGAGTTAGCCAGCAGTAAAATTGTAATTAATGTCATGTAATATAAAGATTTACCATTTTCTCGGAGGACTCTCCCCTTAAGGCAGTTAGTTTGCGTCACTCAGTAATGTTCTAAATTAAAATGACCGTGCCCAACTCCCACTGCCCCCCCCCAACCCTGAACCTCTTTACCCCTTTACGGTCCTCTGACTCTATGCATGTTCCATAGGATGTTTACCATGGGGTGCCACATCAGTAGAGAGGGGCTATAAAGATATATTACAATAATCAATCAATATTGGCATGGGTTTCTCTCTTTGCTTGTCTGGTGAAAAGTGAAACATTTTGTGGTTTGTTTGTTTAGTTTTTTCTTCCTTCAACCCTTTAGTTTTTTCCACAAGAACAGTGTCTTCCCCCCACTCTCCAAAATACTTCTGTATTGCTCTGAGGATGGTAAAAGTGCTATTGGAGCAGATTTTGAAAAATGGTGGTTTGCTTTTGCTACTTTTCTCTGTTAGGGGGCTTTTGCTGAGGTGAAAGTGGTGAAACATTTTGCCTTATTGAATCGGCAAACACCCTCAAATGCTTAGAAATCACAACATTCACATTTGAAAATTCACTCCTGGGAAGATGCTCCATCTGAGGCCTCACTACATTTTAAGTCCCACTTAAACCCTATATTGAGGAGTTAATTAGGAATTAATTGGTGCATAGGTCTTGTGCTCATCCCTGCATAAGGATGAATTTAACTCAAAGCAAAATTAGATAACTGGTTAATTCTAAGGGGTGGGAATGGTGTGTATGCTTTGAGCATCGAAGCAGCTTAAATCTACAGTAATTTCCAGCTGAGGGTATTCCTCTTTCCCACACTTCCTAGTGTATTGCTAAATAGTTTGAGTTCTCAGGTTCATTTAGAACCTGATCCAAAGCCCACTGGTGTCACTGAGCATGAATCATTTTTGTAATCACGCATACATGATGTCTGGGGTTGAAATGTTTATTGGCCAAGTGGCATGCAGCCATACAGTGAGATGGCCCAGCAATTGAACTAACAACCAGAGTGCTACTGTGTACCAAATGAACAATAAACAGTCAGGGTGAAATCCTGGCCCCACTGAATGACAAAACTACCACTGCCTTCAATGGAAGCCAGGTTTTCATACCTAGTCTTTAGACCCCAGGTAGGGCTATAGAGATGGTTACCCTTTGAACCCTTAAACCAGGCCAAACTCACCTGATTTTCACTCTAGTGAGAAAGCGAACCTCTAAGGTACACAAATATCTCTGAGAATATTGGCCATCCTAGGAGCCATTTTCTTTCCCCTCCCTTCACACTCCCTACCTAGGAGCTGTCAGTGCATGGTAATGGCTCTTCTGCCCACCTACTGCCATTCAGTGACCTTCGAAATCAGGAAATGTTCTTTTTGGTCCAGCAATACTCCTAGCCTTTGCCTCTGTTTCTGGCAGTGTCTCAGTGCCCACAGTTATAGTGGGCTAGATTTTCTGGTACCGCAGTGCCGTCTGAGAAGATATACTGGCTTGGAAAAGTGCTGAGTGCTGGAGGAGGTATTCAGTTTGATTTGGGGACTAATTAAAGCTGAGCAGAGCCCTTTTATCTTTCCACACACCCCTTTCCATTCCAGATATTAGGGTACAAGGTTGCTCAGCTTGGTAACTTGTAGCTATTTTGTTTCTGGCCCTTTAACAGACTGACATAAGCTACAGTAGCATGGATGATTTAATAGAATGTGTGTGATCCTCCTGTTATCACGTACTATAAAATTTAGAGGTGGCAGACCACCTGTGCACATGGCACTGACTAGAAATATTGCCTAGCAATGCTGCCATGCTATCACAGACTATCAAATTAATACGCAGTTTGATTTTTCCATCTGACTATATATTGCCTTACACTGACCTAGTGAGAGAGGCAGCTGCAAATGGTCATTTGCACCAAACAGCCCTCAAGTCAGTTCCCATTAGAACTATTACATCTTTTTCCAGTTAATGAATTGCTCACATCTGTGAAATTACAGCCACTCACTTTTGTTTTGTTTAAATCAAAATTGCAGAACCCATCAGGCAGTCTGCTGCTTCCAGCTACTGTAGTCCCACAACATGATGTTAAGCTGTATGCTGCTGGTTTGTGGTGGTGCTGTTTGAGTTTGACAAGGAACATATTATGCAAAGCAGTGCTGGCCCTGTCCCCAGGAGCAAAACCACCTTGGTAAGCAGTTGTGGCTTAGAAGAATGAACTGTCCTATGTGATGATAGGGTCTGAGTCCTGGAAACAGAAGAACTCAGACTATGAAGTCTGTGATGAGTTATCAGAGACTTACACTGTGTAATGCTCTTCCAGGAGTGTGACCTATTGATTGAAAAGAGTAGTAATAAATTCAAAGACTGCCCACTTGTGTCCTCACTCTGTCACTAGCAGTAGGACAATGATTATCCTCACAGATCAATATAGGAGAGTCTTTGAATCTGTCACATAAAACATGTTCTACATATCTGATAGTGTGCTAATTAGGTGCCCCCACAAGAATTAAATCCTAAAGACCTCTGCCAGTCTTTTCTCTTTTCAACATAGTCTGAGGTTGGAGTTCTGGAAAGTGGGTTTTAATCTAGCAAATATTCTGTCTCATCATGCCACCACCCTTTTCTATTTCTGCCACCGAAGAAGTCTCTCTTCCCCACTATTATTCTCATTCACAAATTGCTTAGACTTTGTAGCTGATCACAGTGACTGTAGAACCTTAGAACTGGAAGACTGTTGCAGTAGTCAATCTTCATGTTTCCCTTTGATTTCAGTTTTTTATGTCACTGAGCACTTCCTCTGTGGTGCATCTCTCTTCTCTTCATGCTGCAGTAAGTACTATGCTTCTTCCTATTCCCTTGCAGAAGCCACTCCAGTGTCAGAGGAAATGAGACAGGCCTTCCACTTCAGTTGGTGCTGAAGCAGGCAGAAAAGAACTGCATGGCAGCATCTGTCAGCAGCCTCATGATGTAATCGTCTGTACTGTGTTGTTCTCAAAGATGGATGATAAAAGATATTCCAGCATACAAAAGTACATTAATATGGAGTTACAGTTCAGTACATAGCAGTAACTTAAGGGTAAAAACATTACAGGGATGTTGACATTAACCCAAAAACAAGCATTAAGTCGAGAACCTTCAGAGTGAAAATCCAACCATGTTAAGATATGGAAATACATAGTTAAGGCACCTATGTAACCTTAACTCTGCCCTGTGAGGGATACTGTGCAATAAGCATACGATTATGATGAAACCATTTTAGCAGTTGGTCTAGATTAAACTGGTTTTAGAGCTTTTTGGAGTTTTTCATATCTTCCCCCACCCCCTCAGGTATCACTACAGGACAGCATTAATGGTGTTTGGTTGCATTAACTGTTTATTTCTTGACCTTAAGGGAACAAAAAGGCTTTTGTAAAATGGAAGTTTGAATGATGTGGAGAGAGCTAACTTTTCTGTAAGTTACATGATGAAGCAAGGTGCGGTTTCATCTGAATTTATTTGTGGCCAATGTCACTGGAAACAAGACTTCACACACCCCTCTCCCCCGCCACTTCCTGTAATGGAAAAATACTGGCACATTGGGGAGCCTTACTACAGCAGTGGGGAAAAACTCATTACACATAGGAAGGCCCCAGTCCTGCAACTGACTCCATATGGGCCTACCCTGGTGTCCATGTAGAGCCCTGTTCACTTTAGATGAGCCAGGGGTCCCCTGTGTGGTTCTCAGGGCAGAGTCGGGTACTACATGTTTTGTTTTAAACAGATGTAAGTAGAGAACACATCAAACAGAAGAATATTACATTTAGGGGCAGCTTGTGCCAGGTAGGTATTTGACTGTGGTGGGAGCATGGGAAACGTTCCACCCAAGAGGGAGCTCTGGGGAGAGATAGTGACTCAGGAGGCACAATGGCCCCAGCAGCTTCCCGGCACACAGGCAGTCAAGTCACATCATCAGTTTGTAGGGAGGTGGCCCTGCCTATTCCCTATGCTTTCTGAGATAGCTTAGAGAGTAGGGCCTGTGTTCCTGTTATAACTGGCCCTGTGCAAGGAGTGTGGAAGGCTTATTGCCCCTCTGCCACCAGCTGCACACCTACATTAGGATCCAATGCAATCAGCCCCGGCATATAAATAGAGATGGGCCTGTACCAAATGCTCAGTGCAGAACACCACTGAACAATGTGGAAGTTTTGACTGGGATCCTGATTTTGTGGCTCAGGGTCATTTCTAACACCAAACTATTGATATATCCAAGAGAAGTGATTCACTTTGCTCCTATATGTTGCCATATACCACCACAAAGCAAGAACCACCCTTCTTTTTGTTTTGTTTTGTTTTTTGGGTTGTTTTAAATGTGAAACTCTCATTTGAAATGTGATCCTATTCCCCATTGGCCAGCTTACCAAATAACAAAGCCAATAGCAACAAATTGGGCTAAATTTTCAAAAGTGACTAGTGATTTTTGGGTGCCTCAGAATGTGCTGAGCCACCCTCCCTCTGAAAATTAAGCCCATTTAAGATATATCAGGTTGGGCACCCAAAATTGCTGGTTTCACCTGCAAATTTATGCCTATATATGGTGTCTTGGTTACCAGGATAGCTTAGGATGACCAGATGTCCCGATTTTATAGGGACAGTCCCGATATTTGGGACTTTTTTTTTTTTTTTAATATGGGCTCCTATTACCCCCCACCCCTGTCCCAATTTTTCACACTTGCTGTCTGGTCACCCTAGGATAGCTCCACCTTTGTGTGTGTGTGTGTCTCTCTCTCTCTCTCTCTGAGTGCACCCTGTGAGCTCTTAAGCCTCATGCCTTCACCTCTGCTGGGGTGGGATCCCTGATTCTCCCACTCTCCGAGCAGGGCCCTGGACTACAGCCCTCTGTGTACCAACTGTGATTACTCAGCAGACGTGACTGGTTTTGACACATGGAGTTCTTCCTGTAGGAGCATGTTGACCACTCGTTAGTACAGGTAGCCAGACAGCTTTCTCAGCCCAAAAGTATGGTTTAACCTTAACAGCAGGAACAAAGCATATCCCAAGAGAAGAAAGGCTTTTAACACAGTAAAAGGCCTATACACATGTCCATCTTACCGTAAACTCTTCCAGCCTGTGGTAGTGGGCCAGGAGACTTTTGGTGCTTCAGCTCCTCCAGAGGAGCCTGCCTCTGTCAGTCTGTTCTCTGTGAACAGCCCCCTGACAGCTGCCTCCCCCTGTGGCATTTTTAACTCTTTAGTTTAATTCTTGGCTCCTAGCCTTGGCACAAGAAGTCATGTAACTTTGGCTGAAGACTGGAAATCGCATCTTCCCAGCTAAAAGCTCAGGCATTGTCTCTTAAGGATCCCTGCCATGTTTCCCAGGAGGTTGCTTAAGAAGCTCTTGTGTTGCCTTCCTACTAATTTCCCAGCACCCCTGCTATTAAAC
The DNA here is from genome assembly GCF_002925995.2 of Terrapene triunguis. Classification (NCBI taxonomy): domain Eukaryota; kingdom Metazoa; phylum Chordata; order Testudines; family Emydidae; genus Terrapene; species Terrapene triunguis. The sequence continues at coordinate 5,697,252 of NW_020698074.1, read as the reverse complement.
TAAACCAATATATGTATATAGTAAACATTCCAATAACCCAATAAAGCCATAAAGTTAACTACCCCAATAACAACGTTCTCAAATTATTACAGATTAGCCCCACATCCTTCACATATACAACACCAATGAAATGCAGTCCTCTCTGGGGTGGAGCGTAGAGAGGTAGCGAGTTGGCACAGTGCACAAGCACGGATGGCAGGGGAAACTTTGACCAAAGATGTTTTATCTATACCACTCAGATGATTAGTATGTAGAGAGAAACAGATTCCACATTCAATCAAGCTACAAAGGATTTTTTTTCTTCAAAAATCCTGTCATCCCAAACAAACTCATCCTCTGTGAACTAAAGCAGGGTTTGCAACAGCAAAAACTCAGATATTGCACATTTCTGCCTCAAATGTACTTTGTGAAAATAATATTTTTAACAGTGAAAAGCTATCATTTCTGTGCACAAAAACTTGGTAAAGAAAATGTAAAGAACTGATTGTGCTGTCTGGGTAGTTTATATGGCCTCCATCACTGTAGTACCTGAGCACCTCACGCGCATGAGCCTTACTGTATCCCAGTGAGATGGTATGTTTATTATCCCCTTAGTTCCCCATCTGTAAAGAGGAGCACAGAGAAATTGTGACTTACCTAAGGTCATGGAGGGAAGCTGTGGAAGACCCAGGAAATTAACCTAAATGTCCTAAATCCTTGTAAGTGTCCTGACTACAAGGTCATTTTCCTCTAAATTCCCTGCTCTCTTTCCCCTTCATTCCCTCAGTCTTGACTGGAAGAAATTCAGGGAGCACTACTTGTAAATGTCCCAAGTGCTTGGGCTCTAAAACTTGTCTGATCCCTATGAGAAGAGGCCAGATGAATAGCTCCTGCAAGAGACTCAACATTCAGAGCAAGCTGCTGGCTGTTTAGGAGGCACATGAGACCGTCCAGCTCATTTCACATTGGACCTCTGGCTGAAATTGTATGCGTGTCCCAGAGGTAGGTGGCAAAGGCCTTAATCTGTTTAGCAACACAGGCTGTCTGCTTGCTTCTTGAGAGGACATTTCTCTTTGTATTCCTCCCCATGTTAGACACTTGTCATCTTTATGTTACAAATGTGTCCTCCTAATTTAAATGTACACTGATTGGCTTGGCGTTGCGACCTATCAGTTGTTCATTTCATGCTCTTGAATTTTATTATAGAACCGTGTTTCTCTCTTTTAAAAAAAAAAAGTGTGTGGGAGGCAAATTAGTTTTTTCAATGCTTTAATCTGTGATAGGATTAAACTGGACTGGCTCCTTTAAAAAGTGTCCCCTTCCCCATCGTCCTCCCCACTTCCAATTACAGCACTAATTTCAGTAATGGAGCATTAATAGAGTAATGGGCTGCTGAAGCTGGCCTGAAGGAACTGTAGTGCTCAGCACAAATTGAGTAAATAAACCATATATTAGATTTCTAAACAATACTTTTAGTCTAGTCCCCAGGGAAAGAGAGTTGTCAAGACTTACTTAAGTCAACCCTGCAAAATGTATGCAAAAGAATCATCCATTCATACCCCGAGAAACAACAACGTGGTTTAAAGTAGCAGCAAATCTCTCTCCCATAAATCTTAGAGATCCAGACAGAGAGAGAGACTTGTGCTGTTTCCCTCTTCCAATTCCTTTGGCTTGATTTATTTACCAATAAGCATCTTTATGCCCATTTCTATTTGTGTCCTAGTAGAAAGCTGCCTGTGTAGAGTGGAGCCGTCTCCTGATAGCGAATGATTTGCAATTGAAAGTAAAGATTTATCACTAGGCCATACAAAATGATCTACAAGTTCTTCTGTCTGGGACTCCTAGTCTCTCTCTCCTCCCCCCACCAAATCTGTGGCCCTCTCTGAAACATTTTTATTAATTTTAATTAAAATAGGCTCCCTATCCACTTCATTCAAATAGATATGAGTAACGAAGTACCAGCTACCCAGATTTACCCTAGAAAACATACTGGTACCAGAGGGATAGGCATAATTTATTATTGCAATAACACCAACATGCCCTAAGCAAGACCAGATTCCACATTGTGCGCGGCACTGTACAAACATATTGTGAGAGGCAGTCCCTGCCCCAAAGAGCTTACAGTTTAAGTAGACAACACAGACAAACAGTGTGAAGGGAAATAGAGGTGAAGTGATTTGCCCAAGATCACACATCAGGTCAATGGGTGAGCTGGGAATAGAACCCAGGTCTCTTCAGCGCCAGGATAGGACAATGGCCTATCTATAGCATGCTGCCTAACAAATTTATCCCATCTCTAGGGCCTGATCTCGAGAGGCAATGGGAACCCACAATTCTCATTCAAGTCAGTAACCTGTGGATGCTCAGTACCTCTTAGGATCAGGCCCTAATTTTTGACACCCCAATAGCTTGCCCAGACCCTGAACTCTACCTCTTAGTTGTGCCATTTCAAGTTGGCATTTTGGATGCTGCATTCCTGAGAACTACTATGGAAGCATGGCACTTTTGACACTGGCAATGAATATGATGGACATGGTATATCCTTTTTCACCCTGAAAAGTAAGTCGGTCTCACTTATGGATTAGGGCTACTCTGATAGCTGTAGATATCTTAAAGTGCCATTCAACTCTGAAAAGTGATTATGCAAAAGTGACATCTTCTTCTTTAACAGGTATGCCCCCTGTGTGTGTACTGTCCTTGTTTCTGACTCTTGTGCCAGAAATAAGTTTTTGTTGTGTTTAATTCCTATTAGCCCTGCAGTACTGACCTAGATAAATGGGAAAGAACTGGGCTCTAGATATTCTTGTGCATCAACAGACTCATTTGCTGAGTTTTTTAATCAGTGAGGCCTGGGCAAACCCTAGTGGAGCAATGGGTTTGCCCGTGTCGTCAGTGGCTTATATAGACCTGCAGGACTTCTATTACTGTTGATCATGCACAAGATGGATTGAAAGAAAACCTTTCCTAAGTAAATGATGGTTCTTTCCATGCTGTGCAGATCAACGAGGTTCACAATACAAAATCACTCACTGCACTGCTGCCTGTGTTACGGAGAATAGTATAAATAAAACTTATACTTGAATTGAAAGAAATAAAATTGCTTTAGTCCCAGAATGAGACTGGTATGGAGGCCCAACCCAAAGGGTTCTATCAGGGGAAAGTTTTACATAGACACCATTAAACTGGGCCCAAATCACTCAAACCTATAACTTGGGTTCATTTATATCACTCCCTCACGTGACCTCAGGATATGACACATGAAAGGAATCAAAACCCATTCACATATAATTGTACCAAGCTGATGTAATGTTTCAGGTGGTTTTATTGGTGGTACAGTAATTCCAAAAGACGAGAGACAAACCTATTGAGCTGAGTAATGCAGTCAGAGGACTCAGGCCAGACAGCCAGAAAATCCTGAGTTCTAATCCTGATTTTACAACTGACTTCTGTGTGGGTCTGGATAAAATATTAAAACTCTGCCTCAGTGTGTTTACCTTAGCCATGAGGATTAATGAGTTACCATTTTAACAGCTCCTTGAAAAGATAAAAGCAATTAGACTACCAAGTGTGATTATTTTATTACTGAAAACACACAGTATTGTGGATTAAAAATTTAGGTACAGGATTGTGTCCTGACTGGAATGTGTGGTACACAAAATCTTCATTAAAAAGATTGGATTCTTAAAATATTTGTCTGGAATTTAGACCCTCCTCTACCCTCCCTTTTTCACAGCTTTAATGTTCTCAAATTCAGCCCTCTGTGTACCAAACTCATGTTCACTTCAAGGTGGCCTCATAGGATCAGGCTCAGAGTAATCACTTCATTTGTGTTTAGAAAATCCATTTTGCTTCCTTTCAAAATGTGCTAGCCACAGATGCCAAAATAAATCTGGATAAATATAGACGGTATCACACTTCCAATACATCTTTTAGAATATATGTATTTCTTTTAGTAGTTTGAGAGATTCAAATGCATTAGTCTCAAGCACAGGAGCGGTGCCAGGGTTTTTGTCACCCTAGGCGGCAGCGCTCCTCCTCTGAGCATTCGGCAGCGGGGGGTCCTTCCACTCCGCGTCTTCGGGGCACTTCGGCGGTGGGTCCCGGAGCGAGTGAAGGACCCGCCGCCGAATTTCTGCCAAAGACCCGGAGCGGAAGGACCCCCCGCCGCTGAATTTTCGCCGAGGATGGCAAAATGCCGCCCCTCAAATCCTGCCGCCCTGGGCGACCGCCTAGGGTCCCTTAGTGGAAGCGCCGGCCCTACTCAAGCACTGAAGGGCTTTAGTGTGGTACAACTCAGAGTCCACATGATCCAGTGAAGAGGGCACTGGCTTACTTGGGCTGTATTCCTGGTTCTGCCACTAACCTGCTATATGACCTTGGGAAAGTCATAGATTTTTCAGGCCAGAAGAGACTAGCCTGAAATTCTAGGGCCTGTCTAGCCTGACCTGACACACCCTAGAATTTCATCCAGTAATTCTTGCATAAAGCCTGTTATTGCTGCTTGAATAAGAACACATCTTGTAGAAAGGTATCGAGTTTGTATTGAGTGATTTTGATGTAAAGACTTCGAGTCATTTCACTTCTCGGTGCCTATTTTTTGTCTACTTAGATTGTAATCCCTATGGGATAGGGACTGTCTCTTAGGATTTATTTGTACAGAGCCCAGCATAAAGGAGTCAGGATCTCAGTTGGAGCCTCTATCGGTATAATAAGATTCCAGGATTGTCACTCGGTGTGAGTGTCACTCTGAAACCTAGAATGTCTGAGTCAGTATGAAGCAATGGAAGCAGCTACAAGCATGGTTGAGAGCACTTTTAGTTTAGAATATTGCCATGTTCAATCATAAGTGGGATTTGCGGTCTGTTAACTTAAAAAATGGATGGTATCAGCCATTTTTCACTTTTTTACACATTTGACTGTATGAATTGCCCCCTGGCAATAGCAGAGTATTGATATAATTAATCAAAAAAAAAAAGTTAAAATAAATTAAGGTTGCAAAGTCAAGCACTCAAAAGTGAGGAAATGCTAGAATTAAGGCTGGCCATGAACCTTAATTTGGCCCCCCCTTGTGCACGTGTTTTTTGATACAGTCTTTAATTACATGATCACATACCATTTTTTTTCTACAGGACCAAGATCATAGGATGGATGGACTTCACTTAATAAGCAACTATTCAATATTTTGTTTTATTCTCATTGTTCAACATATAGCCCTATGCCTTATTTACTGCACAATATTCAATCACTGCTCTGCATACAGAATTACTAATTTCATTGTGGGATTTTCTGTGGTGCTCATCACTGTAGCATTTGTGTGCTTCACAAACATTAATTTATTTTCACACCACCCCTGTGAGGTGAGGCAGGGGTATTATCCCCATTTTACAGATGGAGAACTGAAGCACAGTGAGATTAAAGTAAAAGTTTCCAATAATTTTGGGGGCCCAATTTTACATGCCTAGACCCTGATTTTTTTCAGAGTATTTACAGTGCACTATATAATGCTATGTTCAAAGCACAGCTCCCATTGACTTCAGTTGAAATTGTGAGTACACCATACTTCTGTGTATCAAACTTCCAGGTCTCAGATTGGGTACCCAGAAAATGAGGAACGCACCTATGAAAAGTGAGGTTAAAGTGACTTGCCTAGAGTTACATTGGGAGGTCTGTGGCAGAGGCAGAGAGAGAATTCAGTTCTCCAGGGTAGCATTCAACTGTCTTTCTTAAGCATGAAACCATCCCTCCTCTTTCTGCAGTCCCCTGCCTCATTCACCACACACATTCGAACTTCTGCAACAAACGAAGCAGGGATCCTACATGCAACAGCATCATATATTACGCAACCCTCATTCATCCCCAGAGCACATGCATCCAGTGCACTGAATTAGGCAGGGGTCCTATGGAAAAAAATGTCTTTTGTAATTAAAGATTGTATCACAATGCATATGCACAAATGGGGCTGAATTAAGATTGTACAGGTGCCCTTAATTCTGGGCACTTCCTAACTTTTGAGTGCTTGACTCTGCAACCTTAATATTGTTCTTTCAGTGTCGTTTTGGATGTGTAATTTCCTAGGTTTCTAGCAGAGCAAACTGAAAAAATGGAAGTTCCATCATGTGGCATCCTACTGACACTCACATAGTTCATCAGCAGTCTTAGAACTTTTATATCTATCGTACAGACCTCTGACATGTGAGCTAAGGAATTAACTGAGAGCAATAGTAGGTTGCTGTCCTGTATGTGGACTGGCATTCAAGGGGGATGAGACATACTCTTTGCCAGTGGGTTTCACTGTTGTTTGTTGACAGCAGAGGAATGGTAAGACTCAGGAACCTTGGGTTTCATTCCATGCTCTGGAGGGGAGTTTTGTCTAGTGGGTACAGACTCTTCTCCCCGTTCCGTCCAAGCTTTACCCTTTCTGCCCCATCCCCTTCAACCAGTCACTGTCCCAATCCTGTATCTTTCTCCCCACTGGCTCCTTGTCCCAGTCCTATTCTTTTTGCCTATTCAGTCCCAATCACCACTCCCCAGTCGTAGTTTTCCCTTCCAGGCTTGCTGTCTGAGTCCCAATCTCTCCCCATCTAGTCCCAGTTCTTCCCTCCTGGTCCCTCATCCAATCCGTCTCAATCAAAAAATCTCACAAAACTAAGTGATTGGGCAACAAAATGGCAAATGAAATTTAATGTGAATAAATGTAAAGTAATGCACATTGGAAAAAATAACCCCAACTATACATACAATATGATGGGGGCTAATTTAGCTACAACGAGTCAGGAAAAAGATCTTGGAGTCATCGTGGATAGTTCTCTGAAGATGTCCACGCAGTGTGCAAAGGTGGTCAAAAAAGCAAACAGGATGTTAGGAATCATTAAAAAGGGGATAGAGAATAAGACTGAGAATATATTATTGCCCTTATATAAATCAATGGTATGCCCACATCTCGAATACTGCGTAGAGATGTGGTCTCCTCATCTCAAAAAAGATATACTGGCACTAGAAAAGGGCAAAAGATTAGGAGTTTGGAACGGGTCCCATATGAGAAGAGATTAAAGAAGCTAGGACTCTTCAGCTTGGAAAAGAGGAGACTAAGGGGGGGATATGATAGAGGTATATAAAATCATGAGTGATGTGGAGAAAGTGGATAAGGAAAAGTTATTTACTTATTCCCATAATACAAGAACTAAGGGTCACCAAATGAAATTAATAGGCAGCAGGTTTAAAACAAATACAAGGAAGTTCTTCTTCACACAGCGTACAGTCAACCTGTGGAACTCCTTGCCTGAGGAGGTTGTGAAGGCTAGGACTATAACAGCGTTTAAAAGAGAACTGGATAAATTCATGGTGGTTAAGTCCATTAATGGCTATTAGTCAGGATGGGTAAGGAATGGTGTCCCTAGCCTCTGTTTGTCAGAGGATGGAGATGGATGGCAGGAGAGAGATCACTTGATCATTGCCTGTTAGGTTCACTCCCTCTGGGGCACCTGGCATTGGCCACTGTCGGTAGACAGGGTACTGGGCTAGACGGACCTTTGGTCTGACCCGGTACGGCCGTTCTTATGTTCTTCTTATGTTCTCTTCCCCTGCCTGCTGGCTCCCATTCTCCCTCCTTATCCAAATCCAGTCTGCCCACATCCCCTCCCTGCCTCCTTGTCCCAGGCTGTTTGGCCAGCCAGCCCTAGTTCTCCCCTCTATACTCCAGCTCTTTGTCAGATCTGTCCCCCATCCCTCCCCTCACCCCGGCCTCACTCCCCTCTACTGTTTTAGTCCCAGTGTCTTGTCCACTCAGTCCAGACTCCCATAGCTCTTCATCCAATCTCAGTAGTCTCACTCCTCAGCCAACTGGCTCCCAGGTTCTCCATCCACCCCACTCCCCACGCCCCAGTTTCCTTCACCAGCTCCCAGACTGCTTCTTCAAACAATTCCAGCTTCCCCTTCCCCAACTCCTAGTTCCAGTCTCCTTGCCCAACTAGTTCCAGTCCCCACTCCCTGGCTCCCAGCCCCAGCCTACCCACCTAATAAGTCACCCTCTGCTCTCTCCACTTCAGCTCTAAGTTTCAGTCTCCTTACTGGACCAGCCCCACCTCCCCTAGCTCCCAGTTCCAGTATCCTTGCTGAATGAATCCCAATCTCCTTCCCTTACTCTCAGTCCCTTTCCAGTCCCAGTCTCACCAGACTCCTTTATCCTCCTGCAGGTCTGGCTTTTGTCCCCGACCCCTCTGCATTCGAACTGGGCCTTCTTCATTCATCCATACCAGCAGGGGGGTAACTGAGAACACAGAAGAAAAAGGCTTCCTGCTCTCAGTTCTGGTGCCTGGCCCCCACCTTGGCCCAGAGCAACAATTCCAGGGAAAGTCCAGCTTCACCCTTGTAGCCCCGGGTTGGCACATGCTCGGTCCCCCTGTAGGGCTGGATTATGTACAGTCTGGTCAGCACTAGGAGCTGTGAGAGGCTTAAACTGCTCAGAAAAGACAGACTCTTCAGAGATTTAACTACTAAAATCAAAGAAGTCTCCACTGAGCAAACTGCATTTTTTTCAAAGGCATATAATGGTTAAATTTGGGGGAATTATCCTGGAGATGGCAAAAGCCAAATTTCAAGTCCCTGCTGCAAAGCTCGAGGGCTCTTGATCTGTTCAAAGACAAGGACTCAAGGATTTTTTTTTTTTTAACATTGGCAAAACATGTTTTTCCCTAGCCTCTTTCTTAGAAACAAACAAATTCAACCTGAGACAGACACCTGGCATGAAAAATTTCATGTGAAATGGTTAAAATTTTAACCATTATCAGCAACTGAAAATGGGATCTTACAATAGAAAGTGTTAGGCAACCTTAATAATAAGCAGCACTACCAGCCTATAACAATAGTGCGTCATGAAACTTTCTTTTCATTGAACACTGATGCACAAATCTTAATGTCTGAGACTTGTGACTGGATTAAATAAAATCTTTTTTTTTTTTTAATTGAAAAGTGCAGGCAGTGTTTGTTCAGCAAAGTCTATTCCTGTTTACACCTTGAAATAGCTGAGTAGTAAATTAAGCTTTCTCTTTGAGCAATCTTTCTTTATTTTTATCTATGCATTTATAATGTGCCCTTTGCTGTAGTGTCTATTTGAATGGTAAGTCAGACCAGCATTAAAAAACAAGTAATTTAGTGCTGGTGAAGTGCCAAACTGACAGCCCTGGAGCCTGAAGCTCCCTGTTTGTCCCCAGAACAGGTACAGAGTGGACTGTGCCTCTGCTGAGCCTGCCAAACCAACAAGGTTGTAAATTAGTGCCAACTGTTGAGACTGCTTTTCTAACATGGCCATCTGTTCACTGATCTGAAACTAACCTAGGTAACCAGTCATCAGATGGAGAACAGGTTTTTTTTTTTTCCTGCCTGTAAGACTTTTTTTGCATATGAATGGTAATTTGCAATATATTACAATTTTATATTCTTTATTGTATATTTTTCCGTTGTGATGTGTTGCACATTTTCATTTGCCAACCTAAATACACAACTATCTGTATTTTGAAACGTCCTAGATATTTTATGAAACTCCCTAACATTCTGTGGCTCTTCCATCCAATTTTTTCCCTAAAGTCCTCTTTTGGATACTTTCTTAATATCCAAGAGGAAATTTTGACCCATACTTGGTAAAGCACCCTAGGATTCTTTGAGATGAGGCTTTCTTGTAAAGTAGTATTCTTACAGGAGGTTGGGGAATGTGTTTTGTTCCCATGGGGGGAAAAATGACTGTTTTCTTCAAAAATTTGGGGGTTTTGTTGAAAAACTGAAAAATTTTGGCCCAACATTTTTGATTAGTTCTTGTTTGCAGTTTTTCAGTTTTCAGGTTTTTGACATTAATGGAACCCTTCCCCACCCCCCCTCAAAAAGCCAAAAATGGGTATTTTCCTACAGAAATTGCCCGTTTGATGGAAAATCAATTTTTTTGTTAAAAACCAACTTTTTAGATGAAGAATTTTGACGCTAATTATTACGTCAATTTTCCTTTGCATTTTCTTGTGGTGATTGTGTTCTGTACCTTGATGGAAGACTTTTCTCCAACTCTGGGCAGCCCTACAATAAAGCAAAAGAAACAAACCAAAGAGAAAAATGAATGGCCACAGTCATTAATCTCTGCCCAGGACTTTCACTCTTCAAGTTTTTTTGGTTCACTACAAGAACACATTACCCTACTCCCTCTCCCACCACAGCGTTCAGTGTCACTGGTGGTAATGTCCATCAAAGGAACACCTCCTGAAGAGCAGCATAATGTTAGCACTGACTGCCAACCTGAGAAAAATAGTCATGCTATTGAAGACCACTAATAGCAGCCTGTTCCTTCTTCCTCCACTACTCAAGCTGTTAAGACCAAGAAGAGCTGCTGGAGAGACCACAAGAGCAAAAGAATTTTTTGAATGTGTTATGCTTGATAGTGGCAGGAGTCCCTGATGGCATTCCACTGTCACTGAATGGATGCACAGAATATATCCCAGACCCAGACTCTAAGGAGGAGATATGTTGTTGAGCTCTCTAAGGAGGGGGAAAATGCAGTCACACATACTCCCCCCCCTTCCCCTCTCCCATATGGTGGTAAATTTCCAATTCTATCTTAATGACTGTGAGAAACTAGTGGGAAATAAATGTTCTTTTATTAAAGAGGCTCCAGTGCTGCTAGCTACATTTACAAGACCAGGATAAGCTATCCAGGAGATAACTGATTATAATATAGGCTTGTGGGTCCTTGTAATCTGACAAACACACCAAGATCTATGTTGAGACAATGGGAGAAAGCTGGACAATGGGACAGTAGAAAGAGGAGGAAAGGACATGAGGGAAGAAGTGACAGGTAAGGCAGAGGGGATACTTAAACAAAAAACCAGTAGTCCCTACACCAGAACTTGCCTTTATCTTTAATGCTGATACAGCAGTGCAGAGTTCTGAAAACGGTTCGTACTGTTCGAGGGCCAACTTTCAGATGAGCCATTGAATCAAGATCCTGGTTTTTTTGCGCTCTTTTTGTTTTTTTCCCTGGCTCTGCTGCCTGTCCAGGACAAAGCGAGAGATCTTATAACATGTTTTAAAAGAGAAGGAAATGATCCCAGTATCTTGGTTAACATTCCTTCTGTCAGTAAAATAGATTCTACTCTATGGATGCTGTTGATGAGTGCAAATGCCGAGTATGTCCAGGTTGTAGTCTCTTTATTACATAGACCAGATCCTTAGCTGGTGTAAACCAACATAGCTTCATAGTCAATGGAGCTACGCTGATTTATACCAGCTGAGAATCTGGCCCAAAAGTGATCTGTGGCACTTTGGGGATATTTTGAGTTTGAAAAGTGCTATGTGAGACTGACTGTTAGTCTAGAGTATCTTTTGAAAATAAAATACAATCCAGAAACACTAACAGCTAAAACAATTTTATGGACTCATTTTTAGGCCGGGCACTATAAAGAACCCTATGGGTTGCATAACCTTATTGTGCAAATTTATTCTTTCATCAAGTCTTCTCCTTTAGCAGAGACTCATTCATTGGGCTCGTGTTTTATGACTTATACTTTGTTTGAGGGCAGAAAGTGCATTAAATCACCCAAGCACCTTTGAAAGGATAAGGATCTTAAAGTATTTACCTCTTGGTGCTTAAAAAGTTATTTCTTTACAGTTTACTGTCCTTAAAGTTAATATGGGTTGTCCTTCAATGAACAGCAAGTAAGATAAACGTACAGGGGGCATAGTTAAAAAGTTTTACTCACTGGGAGCAAGGTATCAGAAGATCTTACAGGTATGAGCAAGTATTCCCTATACTGATAATGAGGAACATCTCTAGAACTGGTAATAGCTTACCTACTGGTAAAAAGGGAACAGAAAACTTTTAAACTGTGTGCCCAGGTGTACTAGGTTTCACCCAGTGCGTCCATCTTGGATGATCATCTCTGTCTGCATTGTGTGTAACCTAGGAAGTGCCTTACAACATTTGACCATTGTTCTAGTAGTCTCAGGAGCCTGTCTTTCAGAGTTGGCTAGTGCCTAATGCTTCAGAGAGGAATCCTTCCACCAAAATACATCCTCCTGTTTCCTGATGCAGAAGATTTGATGAGCCTTGTGCCTTCTAAGTCGGCTCTAGTGTATTTGGTCATCAACTTCATATCACTTTTTCCAAGAAGAGCTCACATATGCAGTCAGTATTTGCAGTTAGCAGAGGCTCTCTGCCTGAATCCCATCCCCTCCTCCCCTCGCCAGTTATAAAGAGAGGGGATGCCTGGTAGGGCATTCTCTGTGAGATCTCTGGAACTTGCTCCCACCTCTTCTTAGTCTGGAACCACCCAGATTTGTTGACTTTCTGGGCATGCTGCAAAAGACACTTGTTTGATAGGGTTTTTGGGAGAGGGATGAGGGCAAGCGCCCCAGAAAGTGAGAGGATGGAGCAGAGCTTTTTGTGTGGCTGGCTGAGTTCTTTCTGGAATTATTTAACTCGGCCAGAGTTTTGTGTGGTTGTAATGTCAGTTGTGTGTCAGGGGGCCTAGAGCTTTATATAGGCATCTTTTTATAGTATTCAAATTTAAATACTTTTTCTTAAAATAGTGTGAAGCTGTGGCATATGGTGCTGATGCTTAGTTGGGTTACCTAATTTATTGTCCTTAATAAAATTCCTTGTCTCCTAAGGAATGGAACCAAACTATACATGTCATACGCCAATTGAAAGCTCATAAACTGTATACATCAAAAGTGATGGCAATTTTCATGTCAGTCATCTAGGGCCTGATTATCCCAGGAGATGTACATATTAATAACAACACTTAACCATTATGCCACTTTTCATCAAGATATAAATTCCTGTGCACAGCTCCAATTAATGTCCCTAATGAGTAACTAGCATGACCAAAGTATCATATGGTTTTCTTACAGGCAACAGGAAGCCAGTTTGTTTACTATATACAACCCACCCAAAGACAAGTTTTCTTAGCAAACCCATGGCCAGCATGCAAATTAGCAAGTGGAGTTTTGTATGGATCTAACCTTCCATGTCTTCTTTTTGGTGATAACAAAAAGTTTCATTTTCCTGCATTAGATATGAATAACACTTCTTAACATCAGTGCTGTGGAGTTGGAAAGCTACAACAACAAAACACACAAACTACTTAACAGGCTGGACACCTAATTTTAGAAATAAGACTTGACATGCAGAATAACTACTGCTAGCACATGATTTATTGCTTACCACCCCATCATATGACACACTCTCAGTTACTGGCATAATAAGACTTATCTGACTGACACCACTGAATTAATTGCTCTCTGTTGCTGAGCGAGGTAAAGACCTGAAGTACAACAGGTTTGGTTTAGTCTTTGTTCTTTACTGAAATTGTGAAATTAACATTTCCCCCCCTCTTTGTCTCCCTCCCCTGAAAATACCTTCTCCTTTGTTCCACTTTGTAAATTTAAAAATCCGTTTGTGCACATGTTATTTCATATGATGGTAAATAGAGCCTTTTAGCCAGGGTAAGTGAGCCTGATCCAGGAATGTAGAAGATTGTATCTTGAAAAAATCAATATTAAGATGTACAATTGCTCCCATGGTATTGAAAGAATTAGTTGATCTACATGCCAAATGACAACCCCCTTGATAACAGGGATTATGTGTCCTGTCTTTCCAGGCTGTGCTTCTTGGGGGCTGCTCTCTAGGTCCCTGAGGCAGAGATAATCTAATTAGTACAACAAAGACCAGGTCAATTTGAAAATGTAGGAGGGGATTGGAGAGAATGGTTGTCGGGGGTGACAGTGTTACAGCTAGAGACAGGCTCTGGAAAGTTACAGGGGAAGAAGGAAAATTTAGAGCACAATTTAATCTTCAGTTTGGCTCCACAAACACTGGAAAGGCAGACCCACTAGACTATTACCAAACGAGCATCAACTTAGTGAATGCTTACAGCACACACATCATATGCACACACTCAGTCACACACAGGGAAGGAGGGGGTCAAAAGGAAACAAAAGTGATCTTGTTTTCAGTGGAGAGAAGATGGTTTTGACCTAGATAGGCCTGTCTGCTGTGAAGTCATGGGCTCTGGCTGGAAAGCCACTTGTTAACAAATGTTTCATCAAAAGACATAAGATTTCCTTTCCTCTCTATCAAAGAACATGGAAAACATCCAACGGTTCCCATTCAGCTGTCTGGCCCTATTCAGCAAAGCACTTAAATATGTGCTTAACCTTAAGTACATACTGAAATCATATTGGCTTAATTTTAGGCACATGCCTGGAGTTAAGCACATGCTTGAGTGCTTTGCTGAACAGGGATGGACTTTAAACACAGATGCTTTTCTGAATTGGTCCCCGGTTTCTCAATTGGAGTAAAAAATCATCCTAGTTCTGTTCAACTCCAATGAAGATCCTCAAAGCTATTTAGGCTTCTAATGTCCATTGAAATCTTACTGACACCATCAAATTAATTGCTCTCTGGTGCTGAGGCCAGGTGAAGATGTGACGTGCAAGAGGTTTGGTTTAGTCTTTGTTCTTTACTGCAATTGTGAAATTAACATTTCCCCTGTATCCCCCCACCCCAAATACCTTCTCATTTGTTCCAGTAATATGGATTAATAATAAACAACAAAAGGTTACAATTTGCACAACTGGATGGGTATGAATCCTTTCAAATTCCAGAGTCATTTTAAAATTACTTACTAAATTATCAGCAATCCCCACTGGTCCTGAACCTAGAGATGGTTAGTTAGTGATTTCTTTATACCAGTCCTAGTTTTCCATCCTGACTACAAGTCACATTGCTGTGGAACCTTATGCAGGCACCATACCTGGTCCTTAGCGTATCCCATCAGTCTCATAAACTTTGATGCCCTCGATAGCTGTAACCATTTTCAGCAGGGATCAGATGAACAGTGAGGGCCAGATACTCAGCTAGTGTAAATTGGCGTAGCTCTTTTGCACTCCTTAATACTGCCCATTTGCTTACATTTCAGCATATATGTAAGTCTTAGGATCAGGACCTAACTAAATGAATATTTTGCTTAACTACTAACTTTGTTTTTTGTCGGACTATAAGCTAGCGTGATGGAAAAGGATTGGCATTTGTGTTACAAATGGGTCTGTGACCTGTTACCTACCAATTTTAAAATGTTTAGAATTTCCAGTACAATTTGCAGGTTAGACAGGGTTAAAAAATACTGCTGGCTACAGTATCTCAGGTAGGTATGTGCTAGAGTTGCAAATTTTGGAATGAGATCCAAGCTTTCCCAAAGCCAGAGGGGGTTTGTATCTGAGATTTTGGTTCTAACCATTACAGGCATAGGACCATAAAGTTTAGCTCTAAATCTAGATTCAAACTTGGCCAAAGTCCTGTGTTATTTGGATCTAGATTTTGGTTGGGACCCATCTCTAATATGAATATTTCAAGCACTGCTTTGTGCAAAATGGGTGCAGGGTTCTTTGAATTAAATTAATATAATTTAGCGGCCTGAGGAAATTAGACATTGATGTCTCACATCTGGAAGTTGCTCTCTTCTAAGGATCATATGCACATTAAATTCAAGCATTTTTGTGCTGCTCCCCTAACTGTTGCATCCATGTCATCAAACCCAATCTTGTTGCTTTGGCAAATATTCACACAAATAAGAACATTGTAACAATGGAATCTTTCTTGTAACATTTCCTCCTCCTCCTCCTCCTCCTCCCCTTGCCTCTTGCTGCCTGTCTCTCCTACATTTGAGAGACAAAATTTGGAGAGGCGGCAAGGATGAGATCATAGTTCTGTGAGAGGTGACAGGAAAACTGGCTGCGCCGTTCAGTGCTCCACGTATCCTTTTCCCATGAAGCAGATCTGATTCTCTTTTCCCTATCCGCAACTGCGTGGAGACATCAGCACTTTGGAGACGGTGCTCGCCAGCCACTCTGGTAAAGCTTCAAGAGTGAAGATAAGGCCTTGAGACGTGGAGCCATCCAAATGTGAACGTCTAGCACTGAGTTTGCATTCCTGGCTTTGCTTATTGTATTTATTTACTTTAATTAAGATATTGAAATAACTTTATAAACAGGAATTAGCCAGGCACCAAGTCTTGATACCCTTTGGGAATTGTCACAGACTGCAGAGTGACTCTGCTGGGGATGCTGTAGGTACCCCAATTGTCATTAATCTCAATTGTGGATGCAGATGCAGTCATTCATTCATGTTTGTCAGTTTGCTACTGGCTAGGCTCCCCCTGCTTGGCTCTTAAACTCAAATCTAGGCGTTCAGTTATAGTCGATTAACTGTCAAAGCTGGATTTTTAGAAGAGCCTAAGGGGGGTGAGGCAATGGGACTTAGGCCCCTTTGCTTCTAGTTCCAGCCCTAAAGACCCGATGAGCACATTTCTATGCAGAAAATGGAACCCTGATTTCAAGCCCTGCCATTACATCATACAGGTACCATTGGGATTATTATTATGTATAAAGTGCCAGAGGTGGGCTAGCCCTTACAGACAAGTAAAAAAGCCAGGTTCCTGCCCTGGGGAGCTCACAATCTAACTTTGTCTTCGGAAACACAGCTAATTAAACAGTCCTAGAGCAAGAAATGGCTAATTCTGTTCTGTATATGAGCCACATACCTAAAAGTCTGAACCCAAGTGATTATGATTTCTCTCTGAGACTATTAATGTGTTTCACTTGTTAGAGAAGAATTAGAGAAATTCCATTTACATCAATGGGAGTTTTGCCTTTGACTTCAGTGCGACCAGGATTTGGCCCCTTTGGGCCCAGACTTTTGTAATTAGTTGGTTGTTAACCAAACTGATGTTGAAAAAATGGATTACAGTTGATAGATCTAGAAAACAGATGATCTTGGACTGACTAGGAAGTAACCATTTAAAAAGTGCAAATGTGACCATCCTTCAGTCAAGGTTATTAAAATGCTTTAGTGATTTACATCTCCTAGGCTGCCTTTACACCCCACTAGTCTAGTTAAAAATTCAATTGAATTCACATCCGATTCACTTCCCCATATCTACTTGATATTTGATGTTAACCCTGTGAGAGAAGATCCTGCCTTTCAGAACCCACATATGAATGTACCAAGGAACATATTCTCCTGGTGTCACTTTTTGAAAATCATAGACAAAGAAGACTTATTAGGTCACCTTGTCCATCTCCCTAACAACACAGAATGGTTCCTTATGGTATATTGCTTCGTCCACCTCCTTGGTTTAGTAAGCTTTTGAGGACAGGCACCATTTCTTTGATCTGTGTTTGAACAATACCTAGCACAATGGGGACTTGGGCCATGACTGGGACTCCTAGGCAGTATTGCAATATAATAATAGTATGCCCTGTTATGTGGCTCATACTAGCCCCTGGGAGAACACAACCTTTTGCAATACAGTTAGGATAGACCATGGACTGTAGTGATTTATTCCTATTAATAATTGTATTCACTAATACTGAGAGGTCGGCCTTGAAACTCTGGCATTTCTCTATCTGTAAATGAAAACTATTCTTCCTTCCCATGTCTCTCTCTTAAGCCACATGGGTCAAGTTTAATTCCTGTGGGATTTTGGGGGGTATGGTATATAACTCCTGATGTATTCCAGAGGAAATTAACATTATTAAATGATTGTGTGATGTATCGTTGGGTCTTATCATTTGGTGCCTTTGGATACTGCAGCATTTTGCACAACTGCAGATTTAACAAAAATATATTAAAAATTCTTGTTTCGTTTGATAAAAGACCATAAAGAGTGAAACAGAGCAAATCAGATATAATAGAACAGAACGTAACTGTTTGCATGGGAACACTGGGAACTGTGTGTCTCACCCTCACAGGCCACAAAGATAATTTCCTGACTACTTAGTAGTAGTTGGTTTAAAAAAAAAAATCTATTAGACAACTTCTCCTCACTCAAGGGAAATGTCTATCAGCAAAGCTGATTAGAGATAAGGGTAAGCAGATGTCAAAACAGAAGACCACCAAAGAACTGGGGGTCCTAAAGTGAACTGGGAGAGCTCCAACAGGTAATAAAAGTGTGGCTGTCTGTCATACCAAGATTTAGAGCCCAATCCTGCCTTCCCTATGCTGCCACAACTCCTCTTGACTCCAATGGGAGTTTTGCCAGAAGTAGCACTGCAGGATTGGTCCCTGTGGTTGGGTGTTGCAGATATACCTTTACATATGAGAAAATATATGTTTCTATCCCTCTTGTTAACTGTTTTTTTTAAAAGACCATTTTTCCATAGCCACAGTCCTAGAGTCTGAACTGAAATTGAAAACAATAGGCAAAACAAAGATGGAGAACTGTATTGCAGATTCTCCTAGTAATTCATTATGCTCACATCATGAGGGAGGAATTTAACATAAAGAAAATTGTTCTGTGGAGGAGAGAAAGGGCCCTATTGTGGTACTAATGGAGTATTGCCATTGACTTCAGTGGAACTAAGGATTCAGACCAAAGTGTCTACCAGGGATTCAAAAAACCCCACCCCTTAACTTAAAAGTAGAGCAGGTTGTAAGCTTTTCTGATGGAACTTTTTTTTGTCAGAAAATAGTGATTCAATGAAATCAAAAAAAATCTTGGGAATGTATTTTGTTTAAATTGCTGAGAGGAAATTATTGAAAGGAAAAGTTCTGATAAGGGTAAAATAAAACTTTTCAGAATGTTTCATTTCATAAAAAATATTCCGAGATTTCTACCTTTCCATCCGGATTTGGGAGAAAGCGAAATTTTGAAATCTCAGAATTTCCCGTGGGATGGAATTCTGGTTTTGTGCCAGCTCTACTTAAAGCCACAACGAGTCAGCAGAACCCGCTTTACATTTCCCAACTGGAGCAACACCTGCTTGCAGGAGACGGTGTTTCCGGCAAACCCCACCGCTTGCTACAGAGCAATTTTACAACTGCAATAGGATACTCCACTGTTTGAAGTATTAATTCATCTGATTGCATTGTCAGCACTCAGTTTCATATTGTTATCAAAACACACAGCATACTGAGTTGGGTTTTGTTCTGTTACACTCTGGCATGCGTGTTAATGTTGGAGAGACACAGTGAAACTGAACAGAATATGACTCAGTGGTTATAAAAGAATGCAACACAAATCATCTAGTTTTTTTGGTCTTTATTGGTTCTAGGTAAACTGTTGTGATGCCAGAACAGAGGGCACATAGTTGGGCTGCCACACGGGGCAGGGAATGTTACAGGAATAGATTTTCTTACAAGCTTTCTGTTTTTGATCACGCCAAATCCAACCATCTGACAGAGCCACCATTCCACAAAGATTCTACAGCTGGACAAGCTCTGGATGGGACTCTTATATGCAGAACATTTTCAGCTTCTGTGGAACACTTTACCAGAGGAGACCAAACTGACCAGGCCCAGCATCTAAATGCAAGATCCACCTCTTTGATAAAGCTCCAAAGCAAGCCTGTTCCTGCAGAATTTCCAGTCCAGTCTAGCAGGCCTGCTGTGAAAAGTTTGCGTTGTTCAGAGAATAATTTGCTTATTTGAACCTCCAAATACAAAGCCAGGCTTGTATCCATTAAAGGAGTTTTTCAGATTAATCAGATGCTAATCTCGTTGTTTATGGGCAAAAATCTGAAGTCCTTACTCAAGCAAACTTTCTTTGAAGAATGTGAGTAAGGACTTAGAGTTTGGCCCATTCTGTTAATTGTATAATTAGAGAGTCCACTGTCCCCAGAAAGGTTTCTTTTTTACACCTCTCTTCAGTAATCATCAACTAAGGGAAGGAATAGTCTCTTTTCTTGATTCTCCCCACTCCTTTTTTTCTATTCTGTCTTGAGGTTGGATTTTGTTATCTGATTTGACTTCCCTGCAAGCGAAAGTCTGACTTAATAGAATGTAGCTCTATTGTCCTTCCCCACAATCTCATGGCTCCTTTATCCAGCTGGGTTTTCTTTTTAGAGCACTGCCACCCATTTTCTGTTGACTAGAAGAAGCAGAGTAATCCACAGGTACTTATATTTGATCCACCTGTATCAACCAGCCAGTCACTTCTAAAGAGGACTGAAGAGATTTTAACAAATAAATCAAGGCCACACAGTGTTAACATGCCCCCACAAGAAAAGGTAACTGAATACTCAAACTTCTACCGCTGCATGAAATGGACTGGAAAATTTAGACAAATGCCAGTTTGGATAGCAACTCCAGGTCGCCACAGGGAAATGGTAGTTCTACCAAGAGAGCATGTGAAATATGCTTTTCCACTTTATTAAAAGCTTTTAAAAAATTCTGGACCAAATTTTCCAGAGCACTTACGTGACTTGGGACTTGATCCTGTACCATTCAAGTCTATGGAGTTTTTCCCATTGACTTAAAGTGAAGCGGGATTGAGCCCTTTGGTGCCTAACTCTCATTGACTTTCTATAGGCTTTAGACACTTCAGAAAATTTTATTCTGTGCCACTTGGTTCCATTCAAAAGTCTTTACTGTGGTCCCTTTATTTCAGTAACGCCTAAGGGCTGGTCTGACCACAAGCTTGCACTGAAATGACTAACCTGGTTGCAATTCACACCTCTTGTTATCTTGGTGCAAGTCTCCCTGTCTGTGGGGGTGCTTATTTCAGAATTAAAGTGTTCTAATTTGATTTAGTGTATGTCAGTACAAAGTAAATTAAGCTAAATCAAAATAGGACACTTTTTGAATTCTGAAATGTGTCCACAAACAGACTTGCACTAAAATAATATGCCGTGACTAAAGGCACGTCTACCATGATACCGGGAGGTGAGATTCCCAGCTCACGTAGATGTACCCCCGCTAGCTCTGCTCAAACTTTTACCTATAGAACAGTGTATCTGAGGCAGCATGAGGGGGCGGGGGAGGGGAAGAAGGGGCTCAGGCTATCTGCCCAAATACGTATGCAGGGCATTGTACACGGAGCAACTAGTTGGAGCTACTGCCCTTGCTGCCGTGAACATGCTGGTATTTTTAGGCACTAGAGTTAGCGTGACTGGCTATGTGAGGTGGGAATCACACTTCCAGCTCAAATGTAGACATATCCTAAAGCTATGGGAAACTCAGCCGTTGAATATCTCAGGTGTTTGTGATGTGATTTTTGGGGTTGTTTGTCTGTTTTTACACTGAATTTGGCTCTCAAATGTATCTAGAAACCGAAAATTCAGCCACAGCCTGAGAGTTTTTGAGTAGTGATGAAGGGGACAGGAGAGGAATGACCAGACTGGCATAAATTAGCTTGGGGCCCTGATTGTCAGAGGGCAAGTGTTCAGCATTTTCCAAAGTTTCTGATCTTGGACACTCCAAAATCACTAGCCACTTTTGAAAACATAAGCCCCAGAAAACATTTTTCTGAAATGGGACTTTATTTTTTCTTTAAACAGACAACCCCCCTCAAAACACCAGACTCACAACCGTCAATAATACGTCATTTGAAAATAGGGTTAATAAAAGTGCAAAAATGCATCTTCTTCAAAACTACCTAGTATTAAAGGCATGTGAAATTTGTCACACAACTGGGATGCAGTGGAGTGCACCCTTTCACAGGTTTCACAAATAGGCAAAGGGGGAAAAAAGAGAAAATACCTTATGACTGCTGCTGTTTTGTAAGTTTTGTTTATTGTGCAAAACATCCTTTTCTTCTTCTTCTTCTTCTTTTTTTTTTTTGCCATTGGAAGCTGCTTTTAGCGTAATGAGAACTCTAAAAGGAGTGCAGCATGGTGTGGGAGGTAGGTCAAAAGTTCAAATTCATCTTCCCTGACTTGTTCTCTGTGACTCGTACCCACTTGATAAGTAACACTCGGGGGTGCATTTTCAAAGCGTTGCACGGGGGGATTTAGCCATCTGACCCCCATTAAGGTTGATGGGAAATCCTGTGGCTATATCTCCACGCACAGCATTTATCCCTACCCTGCTTCACACTAAAGAAACCTTGAAAGGAAGAGTGGGGAAGACAACAAGGACATCAGGAAAAATCTGTAAACTCTCCATTTCTTCTTTTCCAGTTTTTAGTTCCCTTTTACTAAAATATCTAATTCAGTCCTTATTGCTAATATTGCTGCTGACTTTCATCTTCTGTGGTTTTCACTCCCTACATTGCTACACAGTGAACAATAAAGTACATTCTCAATCCCTCTTCCCTAATTATTTTCTTACATATGTTTTCTTAATCATCCAAAATCTTTGAGGGAGATCAAAAACATTTGGATTGCTGGGTTTCAGATGAATACAGGAGTGAACCAATGTGTGTGTTCTTATGGGGCATGATCCAAGCCCATAGAAAGACTCCTATTGATTTCAGTAGGGGGATTGGATCAGACCCTTAAAGCCAGATTTGTATGTCCTTCCTCATTTTGTGGTAGTAACATACTGCCCCAAGTAATCCTATAAAGTTGCTCCACTAGGTGCATTCCACTAGCACCTTGAGTTCTTGGTCCTTATCTTCAAGGCATTCCATGGTCTGGGGATTGGATAGCTAAAGATTGCCTAAAACTCTGGGATGGAGGTTGTGGTTGACACCTCTGATCCTCGGGCATAATGGAATGTTTTCAGGTAAAAACAAAGCTCATTTGTGCAGGAGAAAGAGCTTTCTCGGGGGCCAGTCCGAGGCTGTGAAACAACCCCTGCCACTGTATCTCAAGAATCACAAGAATTACACAAGGATTACACAAGAATTACAAACATCACCACCAGGGTCCACTTCTTTGACCTGGTCTTCTCTAATACAAACACACAGCAGTGGGTATGTTAAACTAAAATAACCACCCTCCTTCCCCCTCCCAAAGAAAACCCTACCAAAACAAAGCATTGCACTGCGTGCACAATACTCCTTCTGTGAGGAAGATGAGAGGGAAGAAGGACCCACACCTGACAGATGTTAGTCACGGCACTTGATGCATTACTGCAAAGATGCTCAATACTACGTTGAGGAGGGTGGTATAAAAACCTGAATAGACAGAAGAATATTAGCTTTCCCATCCTAACAACTGACCACAGAAAAGCCAAAAAAGATGCCCTTGCTTGATGTTCAGCCTTTTCTATCCTTGCCCCTGCAACTTTCTTTTGAACTAGATTAATAGATTTTCTGCATAACCTGCACGAGGGAATGGTCTGCAGACACTCTTTTTTCATATATACTTTTATTGCTTAAATATAAAGATGGGTAAGATTAATATATTAGACAGATGAAATCCTATAACCTGCCTCCTCTCTCCTCTGCCAGAAAAATCAAATACAGACATTGGGTCAGACCCACTGCTGGTATAAATTGATAATGTTCCATTGAAGTCAATGGAGTGGTTATTTTACACAAGCTGAAAATCTAACCCATAATATACACATATATTTAAAAACAAATAATAAATAAGCAACAGAAAACAATGAAAGCAGTTGTAGATTTGTTTCAGGATACAGAAGTACATTGAATAATATAATACATCATCTAAAATGTAAGTCACAAACATTGGACCTAATCAAATATATTAACATTAGTCATAAACCTCTAAAAAGGCCTGGATGGTTTCTGTCCTCTTATTACAGTGATAAGTTATTTCACTTAAACCTTTTTGTACCAATATGATATGTTCTACAGTGTGATGGATTTCCATTTTTATAAGCTTTGTCTCTTAATAGTATGGAGTACCTCCATCACAGGAACTTTTTGTTGGTTTTAGAAATACCATTTAAGGTAGCCATATGAACAAGAATAAAAAGGGCTGGATCTTGATGTAGATCACTATTTGATATTAGATTAATACTATTTCTAATAAGTTGGAATGTATGGATATTTTGACACTTGTAAAACATATACAGTATTGTGCCACTTGGTGGCTCTCAGTTTCAGAACCAGTATACTGGATACCACTATAAGGATGCTATCCGTATCCTTAACTCCCCCTTCAGGGGATGTCAAAATATGACCTGAAAACTATTTTTGCCATAATTGCTCTATCTTAAATTTCAGAGTTTGAAATCTAACACTGATGGTACATGCTGGGTGTCAGTCTGATCCTGATAAGTGCTGAGCATCTGCAATCTAATTTCAGTGGAGGCTGCAGATGCCTTAGCACTATTCTGGATTAGGCCCTATTGCTCCATATCCCATGACTGAATATTTAAAGACAAAATTTTATTTTGCGATCTACATGGTAGAACTTAACACTGATATGTTTCTCTCTTCCCTTCCAATTATTAATCCCTTGCTGTTCCATATTTAACTGTTCCATCACTCACATTTGAACAAAAATAATTATACGTTGGTCACTCTTTATTTTGTGTGTACTTCAAAACCGGTCTATTGAAGAATGCCTGCCAATTTAGACTCATTTTTTTTATTATACTGAATTCTTTACCTGCAGCTATTTCTACTGTTGTGGGTTATGTATACATCCTTTAGTCTCCATTTTCTGTGCAATTTCCACATTAATGTAAGGAATATTGGAGAGACTCACTCAGAGAAGGGTTCTGTCTCCAGTCGAGATAGTATATGAGAATCGCCACAGAGACCCGAGCATTTCAACCCGTGGCGGGAGAGATTCCTGCTCACTTCTGGATCATGAGCGTATTTTCTGTCTAGTGTTATCACTACCGTGCCCTTCGGACATCACCCTTTAGTGTTACTGCTAAGAGTACCAGCATCTGGGGACAAGACTCCTGAGAAGAACGGAACTGCACTTGGTGCCACCCTGAGCACCTTAAAGTCACACAGGCCCAATTTGTGCC
This sequence comes from Terrapene triunguis, assembly GCF_002925995.2. Classification (NCBI taxonomy): domain Eukaryota; kingdom Metazoa; phylum Chordata; order Testudines; family Emydidae; genus Terrapene; species Terrapene triunguis. The sequence continues at coordinate 5,672,624 of NW_020698074.1, read as the reverse complement.
TTTAGATCTAGCCCTGAGATATGGGCAGTACACAGGCCCATTGCCCATAGCGGCAGCACCAGGAGGCTTTGTACCTCAGAGGGTTTCTCTACACTGCAGCTGGGAGCATGCTTCCCAGTACAAGTAGCAGACGTGCTAGCACCTCTCCTGCTAGTGCACTACAACTAGCAATATAGCGGGGGGGGGGGGGGGGGGGGGGGAAGAGTAGCATGGGCGGTGGCTTCGGCTAGCCACCTGAGTACAAACCCACCCGGATCTCCAGGGTATGTACTCAGGCGGGTAGCCCGAGCCACCATCCATGCTACCCCTGGCTACGCTGCTAATTTTAGGGCACTAGCTCGAGTAGCGCTAGCATTGGTTTATCTATGCAAGCTGGGAATCATACCTCCCAGCTCAAATAGAGATGTATCCTAAGGCTCCCTTGATGCACTGAGGAGAAGAGTATTTTGCTACAGCCCTTAAAAAGTTGGCTCACCTTCCCCCTGCGCTTATTCATCTGGACAACTCTACTCACCAGCTCTTCCTACTCCTGCTCTTCCCTGCCCTCTAGCTGCGGGGTCCAAACATCAGATGGATAGCCCGTGCTCACCCCTCTCATGTTTGGAACCATGATCTAGTGCTAACATGGTCTTACTCTCCTCTGCACAGTCACATTAGACCCATATACAAGCTAGCCCTGGGGTAAGCGGGCACAAATCCCACAAAAGTATATGAAAGTCAGCCCATTTGGTACAGGGCTGCACATGGCCCTGAGGTTTGCTTTTTATCTATAGTTATTATGACATGGACAACCACATTATCAGTCCAAGCCAAGAACTCCCTTCTCTTCATGTGTCATTATATAATGCCTGCATCTGTAACTTTCACTCCATGCATCTGAAGAAGTGAGGTTTTTTACCCACAAAAGCTTATGCCCAAATAAATCTGTTAGTCTTTAAGGTGCCACCGGACTCCTTGTTGTTTTAATTAGTTCCATTGGTTTTCAATGGGGACTGCTCATGTGAGTAAAATTGTCAGGATTTGGGAACTGTTGGCCAAAAAGGAGTGGAAAATCTAAGTAAAAGTGATTCTTTCTTTATATTGGTATCTCTATTCCACTGTTTTCTACCTTTTAGCATTTAAAAGACTCTTTCCTTCACTTAAAACCAAAGACAAACAATACATGCACACCATTCCATTTGGTATTTGAATAATATCTCATTATTTTTAACAGCAAATGGTGCAGTGTCAGATTCATACAGGGCAGGTGAATATGTTAAATATAACCGCAAATGCCCAGCAATGTTGCATATTGTCATTGTACGTAAGCAGCAGTCTGGATGATTTTAGTCCACTTTTTCATCGCATACGTTTTTAGAGTAAAGTTAAGTTAAACTGAATTCAGCAGAGGATCTACAAAATCAGTTCCAATCAATAAGAATACACAATAAGAGCTTGGTGAAAATTTTTAAATATATGTTTCTTAAAATTAATAGTTTATTCGGTGACACTGCAAACTATATTTGACTTTTTGTAATTATAAAATTTGATGCAATTTTCAGATCGAAAAATCTATCATTCCCTTACAGTAGTTGCCAGAGAGCTTTTGATTAAAACATATATAATGATGATGAGAAAAAAGGCAAAGAATTATTCAGAAACAAAATAATAGGATGGGATTTTCAAAAGTGCTCAGTGTTGGTTTAACTCTGTTCCTCTTAATGCCAATAGGAGTTTTTCACTTCAATGTGAGCAGAGTTAGGCCAGCATGAAGGGCTTTTGAAATTCTCACCTGTAGACTTTGGGTCAAGCTTTTAAAAATGAACCTGTTTTTCATTCACAGCCTATAGGCACAAATAATTGCAGTCTTAATATAGATTTAGTACCTGATTATGCTGTAAATTAGGTAATTGGATCCTAAATCGCACATGAAAATAATTGTGTACATAAAATTGTCCCTCAGTTATTTCCACTTGCAAAATTATGGATGAAAATATGAAGGCCCATTTTATCTGTTGCCCAAAAGATAAAAGTATACACAGTGTCTTTTAGGGGGGAATGTATTTGTTACACATTAGCGATTATAGAGCTGGTTAGAAACTTGAATTTCCATTCTGCAATAAATTCTGACATTTTGAAAACAAATTTGTTGCAAATCAGAACAAAAAGCCAAAATTTCCTGTGAAAAATTCAAAAATATTTCAATTTGGGACTATCCAATCACTTCATTTCACTAATGGAGAATTGTTTTGTTTTGATAATGTCAAAACATTTCATTTCAATAAGTATGAAATGCTTCACTTTGATAGGGTAAAACGTTTCATTTTTACTTTATTGATTCAGTTAATTTTTTTTACCTTTATTTTAAAATATTAAATATAATACATAGAGATCATACATCATATTAAATATTTTACTAAACATAAAAGTCAAAATGAATTAAAATTATGAAGTCAAAATGAAACATTTTGACGTTACTGAAATAAAATGAGAGCGTTGAAATGATTTGTTGAAAAATTTCTAAGAATTGACACCTTTCCTGCAAAGCATTTTGATTTTGACAAAACTGCATTTTTCAATGGAAAACACTTTTGGTTTTTGACCATCTCTAAGCTATTACAAGAACAGGTGAGAATTTTACAGACAATAAACAAGCCCTGTATAAACATCACATTAGTAGAACTAAAACTATACCCAAAGCAGCTTTCATTTGACTGGGAAAGGTCTGAGCATATCCCTAACAAAATAATACCCATTCTTACAGATGTCCAAGACTTGAACTTGGCTGGCAGTGCTAGCCTGGCTCCCACAGAAGTTTGAGTATGTTCTGAATAAAATGTTCTTCAATATATGCTTTGAGTTCAGGAGATGTATTGCACTGAATGAGCTGCTATGGCTTCAGCAGAAGTCTGAAGGTATAATCTGAGAGCTGTGTCATGCTCTAAGAACCTTCAGTGGGGGGATTGTTTTTCCATCCCAGGCAGATTATTTGGAGAAATAGGCCATTCCTGCATTTTTTTATTTCTGTGGAGCTCTCATTAAGGTCAATGGGAATTTGATTTGTGCAAGAGCTACAGGATTAGGCCAGTAGATGGTACAAAGCCTTGGCTAACTATCCCAGAATGATAAATAGTCCTACAAGAAACATCTGGTCAGTATTCAAATCACTGTCACCAGGTGGTCAGGAGCTTCCATCATCTTTCAGTGACAGATTGTTTTACTTTTGCCTGCAGAAATTCTAGTGGCACTACATCCAATGAAGAACACGGATTCCACGTAGGGCTAGAATGTCAAAGGCTCTTGAAAGCTGGTCCAATTTCCACTTTGCCAGACATTATGACCATATAGTGAAAACTAATTTTGGATAATGAGCAGTCAGCAAGAACAAAGCATCTTATAAGTATTTGTTGAGAATACAGTTGAACCCACTTAAGCAAGATTTGGATCATCAGAAAGCCTTTTTCATGGGACAAACCTCAGGGAGCCAATTATCTTTTTCTCTTAGGTTGAATTAGTATTTTGTCCCTTTAGTGGGACAATTGTAATTGCTCAAGAGGACTGGTGGGATAATGCTAGCCCATAAGGCCTTGCTAATTAGATTTAGAGATGTTAATGTGGTGATTCAGGTTACAAGATGCTGGTGGGTTTTATTCTCTACTTGTCTCACACAATGGCAGCTAGGAAGGAAATCCATATTAATGTGTTGCTCTTTAATACTAATATGAATGTTTTGATCTTTTAAATTGGTATGGCAAGATCATCAATTTTGTGCAGTAATATCTGGTACATAAATGTAGTCATGATTAAGCTGAATGAACTGAATTGCAGAGATGTGGCAGAAATATTATTTGGATAAACTTAGTTTAACTGGAACGGCTGCCTAATCAGGATGAATTGGAATCTATCAAAGCATCTTGCATAAAGAGGCTTCTGCTGTACATAGAATTCAAATGGCTGAGTTCATTCAGAACTTGCAAAGACAGAATGCTATATCTTTATGGTTTCTGCCTCCTCACAGTTAGAAGATGCTATGAGAATCTCCCAAATATACTATAGCAGATTGCCTCACCTTTAGATACATACATCGCTTTTCCCCACAGATTGAAATAAAGCAGTGACCTCTGAGTTAAGTGTAGGGGCAGATCCTTTGCAGAAGATAAGAACTTTTGGAGGCTGATACTGATAATGCTTGCACAATCTTTTTTTGTGATAAGAAACTGACTTTTTCCATTTCTGTTTTTCTTCTTGCTCATCTTATGCTTAAAAGAACACTTTGAAAGCATCAAATGCCAGGTGAATGTCATCAAGTTCAGAATGATCCCTGTGCTCCAGCATGGATTTGAATACAAAATCCTTTTAGACTTGTGGCTCAGCAATTTCCACAACAGCTCTTTGAAACCATGTATACCAAGGTTAGTTTTTGCATTTATTCATGATCACGTTTCTCCTTAGGTTGTTTCACATTCATTTTTAGAACATGTCTCTTCAACAATATGAGCGGCATCAATATATAGTCATTATAGCTGTGCTTGGCATTTAACACGTCACTCTAATATTATTTCTCACAGTGCAAGGTATGTATATGTGTGAGCATCTATTGCAGGATTAATACTGACTACATGCCAGGGTTTGTTGTTACTAGACTAAATCTTCCTGCCTGAATCTCCGGCATAATCACACTGTACAGTATTTTCTGTATCCTGTGACTGTGATGATTCTTGCTATCAACTAATGGTCAAATAATCAATACGTTTAAAAAATAGGGCCAAATTCTTGTCTTTCAGCCTGTGCAACCACATTGCAGGAGGGAAGTAAAGACAGATTTTGTTCCATAGAATTTTAGTGAAGGCAGATAACCGTAGGTTCACCTAGTCCATCCTTTCCTATAGTTGAACAAATCCTGTCTTCCAGCAGCTACACATAGTATGTTGTCAGTACTTCAGAAAAGCACTTGGCTGTTCTTGACTGCTTTTATGATGGATATTACATGGCCCGTATGGAGTGGTGCAGAGTTATAGTGTGTATATGTAACATGGATGCTTCACTTTGTTTATTTCACAGGGCAAGCAAGGTGTGCTAACTGTTTTTTTACATTTTTGTCTTGCAAGTGCTGTCACAGTTCTTTGTTAAAAGTTAGTCAGCTGGTTTGTTGGTTTAAAATGACCTTGTTTTTCCATCCAGGTCCACACTAGTCCAATATGTAGATGATCTACTCCTCTGTTCCCCTTCGTTGTCTGCCTCAGAAACTGATTCTTTAGTGCCCCTTACTGCCCTAGCAAAGAAGGGTCACAAGGCTTCTCGCTCTAAGCTACAGCTCTGTCAGGCCTCTGTCACATACCTTGGCTTTCTCCTCTCCCAGGGTACACTTTCTCCCGCCCGCGTCCAAGCTATCCTCAGTTTTCCCCGACCCCGCTCCCCACACCAGGTCCGAAAGTTTTTGGGCATGGCTGGATTTTGCAGGCAATGGATTCCCCAATGTGCCTCCCTTGCAAAACCTCTCCAGGAACTCACTCGAGTCTCTGTGCCTGACCCCATGCTGTGGCCCCCTGAGGACAACTCTGTCTTTGTTTTCCTCAAACAGGGTTTGGCTTCTGTCCCTGCCTTAGGGCTACCTGACTATTCTAAGCCTTTTACCCTTTTCTGCCACGAACAATCTGGATGTGCACTGGGAGTCCTCAGTCAGATGCACGGAGACAAAAACTGCCCAGTGGTTTATTTCTCTGCCACTTTGGACCCTATTGCCCAAGGCTTACCCCGCTGCCTGCGTGCTGTGGCTGCCGCAGTGCGCCTAGTCGAAATGTCCGAATCCCTTGTCCTCCGCTCTCCTCTGACCCTCATGGTACCTCACTCTGTGGAAACCCTCCTGCTACAATGTAACACAGGCCACCTCTCCTCCACCCGCCTTACCAGGTATGAACTTTTACTGCTGTCGGCTTCATATATCACCATAAAGCGTTGTTCTCAGTTAAACCCTGCCACTCTCCTTCCTTTGTCTGATGACGGTGATCCCCACGACTGCCTTGCTACTGTCTCCGCTGTTACCGTCCCGCGCTCTGACCTTTCTGATGTCCCTCTCCCTAACTCTGGCCTTGTTTTGTTTACTGATGGTTCTTGTTTTCGAGACAACCAAGGTCGTCTCCTTGCAGGATACGCTGTAGTGTGTCACTCTCTGAAACTCTAGAAGCTGCGCCTTTACCTTCTGTAACCTCAGCGCAAGTTGCCGAATTAGTTGCCCTCACCCGTGCCTGCTTTTTGGCGGATGGACGCTCCGCCACCATTTACACTGACTCCCGCTATGCTTTTGGGGTTGTACATGACTTTGGCACCCTCTGGCAAGCTCGGGGTTTCCTTACCTCCGCCGGTACCCCTACATCACTGCTCTCCTGTATACAGTTTTACTTCCGTCTGCCCTAGCTATTGTTAAGTGCCCTGGCCACTCGGTGGCGGATACTGATGTTGCTAAGGGTAACACATTTGCTGACGCCTCTGCTAAACATGCTGCTGCCATAGAACCTTCCCCAGATGCATTTCTAGGTTCCCTTTCTGTTTCTACACCACCGCCATCCCTCACTAACCTCACCCTGCTCCAAGACTCTGCCCCAGAAGCCGAAAAGGACTCCTGGGTTGCCCAGGGTTGCTCTCTACATCCTGATTCCCTTTGGCATTCGCCTACTGACGCCTTTGTGGCCCCCTTTTCATTCTACCCATCGCTGGCCGCCCTGCTACACGGTGTTTCGCATGTCGGAAAGGACGGGATGGTCTCTGTGGTAACTAAGGCAGGATGGTGGGCCCCCCATTTCAGCTCTTTTGCAACCCGCCACTGTGCCGCCTGTACCACTTGCCAAAGCCACAATATTGGTAAACCTGTAAAAGTGGCTCAGGGGTTCCGGGGCCTGCCCCAAGCACCATTCTTGCATTGGCAACTTGATTTTGTACAAATGCCTAAGTGTCAACAATATGAATTTATTTTGGTTATGGTATGTTTATTTTCTGGTTGGATCAAAGCCTTTCCTTGTCGAAAGGCTGACTCACTGTCTGTTGCCAAATGTTTGTTAAATCATATTATGCCTGCCAAGGGAATTCCTGCCACTCTATCCAGTGATCAGGGTACACATTTTACCGGACAACTTGTTCAACACCTGGATCGTGTATTACATATCACACACCTGTTGCACTGTCTCTACCACCCACAGAGCGCAGGTGCAGTTGAAAGACGAAATGGTGTACTTAAGAATAAGCTTGCTAAAATCTGTGACTCTACAGGGTTAAGCTGGCCAGCAGCTTTACCATTGGCCCTTATGGAAATGCGATCCACTCCATCCCAAAGGCATAAATTGAGTCCCTTTGAAATTGTTATGGGACGCCCCATGCGAGCTATGGCTACCATTACTCCAGTCCCAGACTTGAACTTGACTCACAGTACGCTCCTTCAATATTGCAAGGGATTAATGCAAGCTGTAAGTCACTTCCATTCACAGGTTTGAGCCGCCTGGCCAACGGAACCCACCTCTGACGCTTGCCACGACCTCGAGCCAGGTGATTGGGTCTACGTATGGCAGTGTAAGAAGGCACCATCCCCAGCCAACCAATCATCACTTCAGAACCACGCAGAGTCAATTTTGACTCCAGAAGAAGACGTAGAGGAACAGCCTGCAATACCTTACAATCTATGCTCTTGTAAGGGTTGCCAGAAGCAGACGACGACCTAAAGCAAGGCGCAAGAAGAAGCAGTAGCGAGCCTAGCACCTGCTGCCTGGTGGATGTAAAACCGTGACTGCGGTTCCCTCAGTTGAGGTTGTCAGAAGCAGAAGGACCTTGCCTCCAACATGCGCCTCTGGTGGCGCCTGTTCCTCGGCTGCTGGTGTCTTAAGGTCTGGGGAGTCCATAATGACAATTCTTTTATCCAGCAGCAAGTGTGGATAGCTCAGACCCTTAATATTTCTAATTGCTGGGTCTGCAGCCACATCCCAGCCCACTCTCAAGCTGGTGTTCCTGTCCTGGCAATCCCACTCAATTCCCCAGACCTCACTGGAGGACCTCGTCCGTTTAACAAAACATGGAACAGCAATGACACTTGGGAAGCAGTGGAAATAAATGTATCTAAATGGATAAGTGTGGTGGAGGGAAAAGGTAATTGATGTTGGGTATGTAATGGGACAAGGCTGGATCTGGGAAAAAGCCGTTGCCTTAGGCATATTGTGGCCAATGGTGTATGGGATTATTCGAACAATACTAAAGAGTGGCGGGCCGGGTATGGGGATATGAATTTTTTCTTGACCTGGGATCAAACAGAAAAATCAATCTCATGTTCCCCCTACAGTAACCTTAGTGAAAACAATACAATCTTTCAATGCCATGCAAATAACACCACTCCTCGTAAGGAGAATTACCCTGTGCCCTTTGGAGGATATTACTCCTCCTTTGCAGGCACCTATGTGACAAATGGGTGCAACCGACCCTTCCCGGCCTTAATAGGCCATCATTGGGTTTGTGGGACCAAAGCTTATACTGCGTTACCAGCTAACTGGTCAGGTATCTGTTATCCTGCCCGACTCTTCCCAGAATTCCGAGTGCTAGGGTCCTTCCCACAAGAACACCTCCGTAATTTCAGGCGAAAAAGAAGGGACTTACCAGATGCCCAATGGTATGTAAATAACATAAGTCTCTTAACCTGGGAAGAGGCCATTGGCGGTTCCCTTATCCCACTTGGGGGAGTAATACATCATGCAAAAAGGCTCCTGAGGTTACAAGCAGTAGTTGAAATAATGGCAAACGAAACTGGAGAGAGTTTAAGAGCCCTGGCCAAAGAAACAGGGGCGATCCGACAGATGGCCCTCCAAAACCGTCAAGCATTGGACATAGTGCTGGCAGCCAAAGGAAGGACCTGTGCTCTCATTGGAAAAGAATGTTGTGTGTTTATACCTGACAACACCAATGAGGTAATAGATCGCGCTAGCCACTTAGAACAAATCGCATATCTTCCCCATGAAGAGCCGAGTTCTTTATGGAAGTGGCTAAGTAACCTGTTCAATTTCTCTGGCATAGGAAACTGATTGTTTCAGGGAGCCCTGACTATCCTGTTTGGAATCCTATTGATTTTTGTATGTTTTCAGTTAATCTCCTGTTGTATCCAGAATTGTGTAAGGTATGCCACCCAGGTGACTACCCCAAAACAGAATGCTAATATGATGATTTTGAATATCGCTGATGAACAAAGAGATAAAGAATGGTTAATATGTGGAACCCAGTAATTGTTGGTCATAGCATAGCTTGACCAAAAGGAGGGATTGTGAAAGTAGGATGAATTATATTGTAAAAATAGAATGGATTAAAGAAATGCTGTATGTATCTTTAAGCAGAAATAAGGAATGTTGAAATACAGGTGTCAGGCAAAGGAACATTAAGGCATAAACAATGAGTCCACTTAAGCTAATGGTGGAACATTAGCCGGAGATCTGTAAAAGTTAGTAAGGAAATTGAATATGTATGTCTAGCCTCAGGTAAACTTGTCAGTTCTGCTTTTTTTGTCCTCTTGTTAAGTTCGCGCCCTTTTTATCTGTATAAAATAAGGTAGTGTGGGTCTTGTATGGTGCTCACATTATCTGAATGTATTAGCAGAGAGCTGTGCTAATAAACAGAGTGGTCTAACAAATCTAACTTTGACAGGAGTTAGAGGTGGGATCCACAAAGGTACTTAGGTGCCTAAGTCCCATTTTTAGGCCCCACTGAGATCCACAAAACTCCCCTTTGACTGCTGCTTACCCCTTTTCATTCCTAAACTAATTCAGTGCCGAATCAGGTGCAGAGGGAGTACCCTCGGTGCCTACATTTCTGCCTGTGTGCATGTGCTCTGCTGCCTCACAGTAGGTGCCCAGACACTATCTCCTGTCTATGCTCCAGACTGATCCACAAACCAGGGAAGGCTGGCATTTGTCCACCTAAATTGCATGCTGGGCCTGATCAGGTCGGCATGCCCAGAGGCAGCTTACTGGATTGGGCCCATTAGGTGAGTTAACACAACAGTTGCAGGTGGTGGAGGGAACCTTCCTTTGTAACCTTTAGCTTAGTGGTTATGGGATGTGGGAGACCCCCAGTTCAAGTCCCTCCTCTGCCTGATGAAGAGAAGGAATTTTAACAGGGATCTACATCGCTCAGGTGAGTGCTCTAATCACTAAGCTATAGTGTCATTTAACTTTGTCTAGCCCAATTAATATATAATTATTTAATTTAAGTTGAAAAACTTCAATAGAAGAGACTGAGGGAGCCCCATATCAGGATATTCCATACCATAGTGATTAGGGTTCTCACCTCAGATGTGGCAGATCCCTGTTCAAATCCCTGCTTCCTCTCAGGAGGTTGGGGGGGGGGGACTTGAATGGGTGAGGGGTTCTCTTCCACATCTTGGGTGAGTACTCTAACCACTAGGCTAAAGGTTATAAGAGAGCTGCTCTCTGTCCCTCTTTCTCCTCCACCCCCCACCCCAGCTGATTTGTGTAAACTCATCTAAAAGTCCTGATCCAGTTGGTGGCATCTGAGCACACCTGTCAAATCAGGCCCATTCACCACCTATGTGGCCTAATGCCTTTCTTACCTCAGTTCATGGATCTCTAGCAGAGATAGGTGCTGAACTCTGAGAGAAGCGTGGGACTTAGGATACGCCCCTGTTGTCTGCATCTCCCGCTGGCTGGCTTAGGTGGCTCCTAGCATGCTGGCTTTGTGGATTGCATTCAAAGGTGCTTATCGCTTTGCCTGGGGGCCTAAAAGTTAGGTGTTGTGACACTGATCATCCTATGCCTAAATCCCTTTTGTATATATTAGCCTAGGTACCTAAATACCTTTGAGGATCTGGGCCAAACACATTTCGATGTTGGTGAGAGATAGCTGGCTGACTTGATATTTTATGGACCTAATGCTGCAACCCTTACTCAGATCTGAATTGTACTTACGCTTGTGGGCCTGTGTGATGGGGTTTCCACCCCACACAAGGCATGGAGATGAAGATTAGGCCAATTAGGCCTTAACATTTCCTGGCTTTCCTCCATGTGCAGCCTATAGGTAAATTGGCATAACTTACCCCTTAAGGCCTTGTTTGGGGATGAACACCGCATCACAGCCTGCTTGCATGAATCTGCACCACTCAGGAGTAAAAGATGCAAAACCCAGAGCTTTTATTTGAAGGGATATTTATCAAAATCTTTGTAGAGAGGTGAAGTGTGTAATGTAGCTCTCCTGTCTTATTTTAGTAAAGTCCATTTGTGTGGAGGGTTGGTTATTTATGAAAGTCTCCAGGTTGGAGAGCTCTTTTTTGATGTTTTCCTGTTCACTGTTTGTTCTCCTACAGGTTTTTGTATATTGCCATTCCTAATATCTGACTTGTGTCCATTTATCCTTTTACATAGGGACTGTCCAGTTTGGCCGATGTACATAGCAGAGAGGCATTGCTGGCACATGATGGTGTATATAACATTGGTGGACGTGCAGGTGAATGAACCGGTGATGTTGTAGCTGATCTGGTTAGGTCCTGTGATGGTGTCACTGGTGTAAATATGTGGGCAGAGTTGGCATCGAGCTTTGTTGCATGGATTGGAGTTAGAGTTGCTATGGTGCGGTGTGTGGTTGCTGGTGAGAATATGCTTAAGGTTGGCGGGTTGTCCGTGGGCGAGGACTGGCCTGCCTTCCAAGGTCTGTGAAAGCGAGGGATCATTGTCCAGGATGGGTTGTAGATCACTGACGATGTGTTGGAGAGGTTTAAGCTGAGGACTGTAGGTGATGGCCAGTGGAGTTCTGTTGGCTTCTTTCTTGGGCTTGTCTTGCAGCAGGAGGCTTCTGGGTACACGTCTGGCTCTGTTGATTTGTTTCTTTATTTCCTCGTGCGGGTATCGTAGTTTTGAGAATGCTTGGTGAAGATCTTGTAGGTGTTGGTCTCTGTCTGAGGGGTTGGAGCAAATGCGGTTGTACCTCAGTGCTTGGCTGTAGACGATGGATCATGTGGTGTGTCCAGGATGGAAGCTGGAGGCATGAAGGTAGGCATAGCGGTCGGTGGGTTTTTGCATATTATTGGCTGTGGCTTCTGAAGGTTCCTAAAGAAGATGTCATCAACCTGAAATAAGAGAAATGGAAATAGAATATTAGACACAGCTGAACAATCCCCATTTTACCTCTCCCATATGCTTTTATTGTCCATGTTAATATACCCTCAACTTCACTAGCCAGCTGGATCTACATGACTCTTCAAAAGGATAAAATACAGAGCCGTCTTCCCTACAGTGGATCAGAAGAAGCAAGCACAGAACTGTGGGTAGAGAACAGTAGACTCCAGTATATCCCAAAGTGTTTAGTAGAGTGAACCCCACTGATTTGCATGTCTAGCTAATCTGTATTGTTCTGGGGAAGGTTGCAGGAGACAATGCCAAGGAACTGTGGGAAACTAGATCCTGTTCCCAATCTCATAAGCATGAATAATCAGAGTAGCTGCTAATGATTGTGTTTGACAAGAGGGAGGAACTAGGCAAGGGCAGGAGAACTAGTGACTCCAGGCCTTAACAGTAAAATTCATTTAATATTGCAGATAACTGAGTCTGTGATCAAGGAAACAAGGCCCTCACTCACATAACAGAGAAGGAACAAGATAGCATGATACAGGGTAAAGATAGGGAGAGGAAAAGGATTTACTGCTGGGGGAATTCATATGGGGGAATTCATATGGCCCGCATTTTTCTGTGCCCTTGCACAGAAAAATGCAAATAAAATCTACCGGGGGACACGGCCTCTTCCCCAGCAGCGCGTCTGTTCCAGCATGCATGGAGCAACCTCAGAGAGAGGGTCGGGGGGGCTGGCCATGCATGCCAGCATGATCACCGGCGGGGAGGGCGGGGGGGGGGGGGGGGGGGGGGGGGGGGGGGAATGTCGGGGGGGGGGGGGGGGGGGGGGGGGAGGCTGGTGGTATGTGGGTGAACAATCGAGAGAGAGACTCTGTCCCTCTCCCTTGCTACCATAGCTCACTGGTGTGGAAGGGTAGGGCTTTTTATTATGCACGAGGCAGTCTAGAGGCACAAATGTAGTAGCCCTGCCTGAGTTAATTGATTCATTCTCTGAGGCATTAGCAGCCTGACTATGTAGTTAGTAACATCATTAAAGTTGCTGTTGATGGTTAATTGATCTCATTCTCTGAAGCAGAAATGTAGCAGCCTGACTGTTAAAGTTAATGTTGTTAATGTTGCTATTGTTAGTTAACTGTTCCCATTCTCAGTCAATTTCCCCAGGAGCATAAAACCTGTAAAAGTTTTAAGGCCCCAATTTGCCAGAGTGATGTAAAGGAGCCTTATTATAAATGACAGTAAGGGAATCCTCAGCTAGGAAGATCTATGTGCTTTCTCACTTTATTTCTGTGCCAAAGTGGCACAATGGGGTTAGCATACAGCTCAGGATTTATTTTACTTACCTGTTAAAAAAAAGACTTTGAGGGTAAATAAAACATTTACCAAAGAGTCAATAAAATGTCAGGACAATCAGAACCAAGCACTTCCCAAAGTACCCAGCCAGGTCCAGGACAATGATTACCAAAACTGTATCACTTTCATGTGTGAAAGTCTGAACAATTTAAAAAGAACTTTCTTTTTTTTTTTTTTTTTTTTGCTGTTTGGTGTTCTGTAATGTAATTTAAATGAAAGGGTATTAGTTACCAAGTGTTTGTAACTTAACTTTCATGTGCTTAGGAAATGCTGAATAGTTATTGTGATTTTTCTGTATTGTAGTTTAAGTAAATTACCAAAACAGTTGAATCTGGTGTGATTATATTGCATTATTTGACAAATAAAGGATGCAGAATTTTGATTTTTTTTTTTTTTGCTGCAGAATTCCCCCAGGGGTAAAGGATTATTGACATTTGAAGGAGATGCTAAAATGAGAAGCTATGACCAAGTTTTGTCTTCACTGCAGTGAGTCGGCTGCTGCCTCTCCACTGTTGACTCTGCCTGCGCTTGTCACGGTGGC
>NW_020698074.1:5627144-5648653 GCF_002925995.2 Terrapene triunguis | reverse complement strand
TATATAAATAGGGTGTGTTATATAAGAAAGTAAAATGTGGGCTGTCCTTGTAGTGGAAAAGCTTTCACACCAAGTACTTACACAAGCGAAACTCCAGAAAGAGGATAGTTTTTTAGAAATTTGGTCATCCTTTTTAACACACTCAGAGGAGGAGAACTCAGTCAGCAAACCAGAATCTTTAGCCAGGTTCTCTTAATATTAATCTGATCCTGAATAAGTAATAAGTAATGTATAATTAGTATGATTACAACCAGTAATGTAACTTTGCCTTAATACAAAAAATTCAAAAATACAAATAAATTAAAAGAACCAAAATACTGAGAGTTTTTCCAGCACTTATGGAATAAACTTGTCTCCAGTGGTTTCAGGAAGACCAGGATGAAATGGTTAAGTCAGATCACCAGTGGTATAAGAACAGTAAGAAAAATGTATGCACAGTGCTAAAAGTGGTGAGCTTTGGACACTTTCCTTTTCCTAGAAACACTTCTTGGTACAGGAAATCCTCACTTAAAGTTGTCCCAGTTAACGTTGCTGATCAATTAGGGAACATGCTTGTTTAAAGTTGTGCAATGCTCCCTTTTAACGTCGTTTGGCAGCTGCCTGCTTTGTCCACTGCTTGCAGGAAGAGCAGCCCGTTGCAGCTAGCTGGTGGGGGCTTGGAACCAGGGTGGACCGGCAGCCTCCCTATCAGCTCCCCCTATCAGCTCCCTGCTCCCCTAAGTTCCCGGTGCTGCAGCTGCCCAGCAGGCTATCAATTGCCAGCAGTTCAGCTGTCCCTTCCCCCACTGCCATGTGCTGCTCCTGCCCTCTGCCTTGGAACTGCTCCCAGAGACTCCTGCTTGCTGTGCAGGGGGGAGGGAAAGGGGGGCTAATGTCAGGGTGTCCCCCTTCCCCCCCGTCCTGCACCCCTCTTACCCCTTCTCCATATAGAGCAGGGAGGGGACACGGATGGAGAGAGACAGAGAGTGCTTGGGGCAGCAGCTGCTGTCTCAACTTCCTGATCCACTTAAAAAGACAATGCACTTAAGAGTGGGTCAGCTTACTTAAAGGGGCAGTATGCATCTCTCTCTCTCTCTCCCACAAACAAGGTGTGTGTCTGTCTCTGTCTGCTGTGCTGTCTCCCCTCCCTCCTGTTCGTGCTGCCTTGTGTGAGAGGCTACATTAACAACAATGTGTTAACCCTTGAGGGCTCAGCCAAGTGCTAGTTCATCATTTAGCAGCAAGGCATTCCCTGGGAAATATCCCTCCCTCTTCCACCCTCTAACTTCACCACCTCAACCAAGCTTCACAATCATCATAGCTGTGAACAGTATTAAATTGTTTGTTTAAAACGTATACTGTTTGTATATCTATATAATATGTAGTTTTTTGTCTGGTGAAAAAAATTTCCCTGGAACCTAACCCCCCCATTTACATTAATTCTTATGGGGAAATTGGATTCGCTTAACATCGTTTAGCTTAAAGTCACATTTTCCAGGAACATATCTACAATGTTAAGCAAGGACTTACTGTACACCTTGTGCCTAGAAAGTGATGGCCATTCATATGTAAGCATTTGTTAACAGTTATTGCATCATGGCATCTGAGATTATTTCTTGGCATCTGTTAACTTTTAGTACCTTCTTGGATATGTAGAAAAAATAGAAACAATTAAAAATTCTATTTGGACAATTCCTAGCAAGGCAGCAACAAAATGGAGGATTGTGAACAATCCGGACAAGAAGGGCAATAAAGAAAGCAGACAAATAAATGCAACTGTGATGGGGTGTTAACCCCAGACTTTCCTTGAAAGCGTTAATGCAGACTGAGAAGAGGGCTAATTAACCCAATAGGCCACAGCGGAGAGGAATCAGGTGACTAAGCAATCCACTGATTGAATGAGGAAGCCAGCTGAGGAGGGGATTATAAAGGCTGGAAATCGGCAGCAAAGGAGGGGAAAGTCTGTAGTCACTCCCTGGGAGAAGGGAGGTGTGTTTGGGCTGGCAAACCCAGTGAGAGGAGAAGCCAGGACAGGGCTCAGGGAAAGGCAGTAAGGTCTAGAAGGGAACAGGCTTTGATTGCTGGCTAGAGGGTCCCTGAGCCAGAACCCAGTGTAACGGGCTGGCCCGTGTTTCCTTGCCAGCCATTGAGGGAGTGGCACTACAAGGCAGTGAATGGGAAGACTGCTTAGGACTGCTGAAGGAAGTCTTTGATACCCCAGGAGAGGAAAACAAGAAGAGTGACTGGTTGGCGTCATAAAGAGGCAGCAACAGCTCATAGTGTGATAGAGGGGATGCAGACTCAAAGAGAGGTGGAGAGACAGTGGGCAACTGCAGAAAGAGGTGATGCTCTTGCAAGCTATTCTCCAGAACCTCCAAGAGGAGGTGCCATCTTAGCGGTGTGTGGAACCCCTCATCACAGCATCTTTTATTTATCTAAAGAAATAGTATTCTTCTTCAAGTGCTTGTTCATGTCCATTCCAATCAGGTGTGTGCGCGCCGCGTGCACGCCAGCCAGAAGATTTTCCCCTTAGCAGTGTCTGTAGGGTTGGCCTGGGTGCCCCCTGGAGTTGCGCCTTCCTGGCATCCAATTTGTACATCCACCCACTCCCCGACTCCCTGGTGGTTGATGCAGCCAATCAGCGAGAGCGCCAGGACTACCAGGGCCCCTCCCCTAAGAATAGGGATCCAAAAAGACTAGACCTTTTTGGCACGAAGGTCTATTCCACTGGGGGGACTATAGCTCCGCATTTCAAATCAAAAGGCCATTGTGAGCAGATACGCACACAATATGCGCTGCGATGGCCAAGTTTGTGGAGCTCCTGCCGCAGGACTCTCGCACAGAGTTCTCGGCATTAGTGGAGGAGGGAAAGCTGGTCTCCCGAGCGTCCCTACAGGCGGCATTGGATGCAGCAGATGCAGCCTCATGTATAATGGCCACGGGGGTTGTAATGAGGAGGAGTTCCTGGTTGCAGGTCTCTGGTCTGCCCCATGAGGTCCAACAAACAATCCAGGACTTCCCCTTCGAGGGTTTGGCCCTCTTCTCTGATAAGACAGATAAAAGACTCCATAGTCTGAAAGACTCAAGGGCCACCTTCAGATCTTTGGGGCTCCATACCCCCGCCACTCAACGTAGGCATTTCTGGCTGCAGCCTCCCTCTAGGTTCTACCAAGCTCAGAACCGTGAGGACGCTCCTTGTAGGAGGAATAGGAGTGGTAGAAGAAGGCAACACCCCTCCTCAGGCCAGGGCTTGGGCCGGTCCAAGCCACCGCCCGGCCCCAGACCAGCCTTTTCAGGGTGTGATTGAGGATGGTACACCAGTGCTGGAACTGGATCCAACCTTACTTACCTTTTCGTCCCAACTATCCCCTTTCTACCGTGCATAGTCCCATATCACTTCAGACCGCTGGGTGCTCCACACAGAAGAAAGGGGATATTCCATCCAATTCTGTGCCCTCCCACTCTTCCACCCCTCTTCCCATCTCTCTTTAGGGCTTCTTATACAGGAGGTGCACTAGCTCCTCTCTGTAGGGACAGTGGAAGAGGTTCCTCGGGAGCAAAGGGACAAGGGCTTCTACTCCCGGTATTTCCTAATACCGAAAGCCAAGGGTGGGCTCAGGCTCATCCTAGACCTGCAAGAACTCAACAAGTTCATCAAAAAACTCAAGTTCCACATGGTTTCTTTGGCCTCCATTATCCCCTCACTGGATTCAGGAGACTGGTATGCCGCCTTCGACTTCAAGGACGCATACTTTCACATAACAATAATTCCACCCCACAGAAAATACCTCAGGTTTGTGGTGAACAGCCACTATCAGTTTATTGTCCTCCCATTTGGCCTGTCGGCGGCATCTCGGGTGTTCACCAAGTGCATGGCAGTCGTGGCGGCATTCCTGTGTAAGCAGCGGGTACAGGTGTTCCTGTATCTCGATGACTGGCTGATCAAAGGCCACTCCAGATCTCGAGTGGAGGTGCAGGCTGGCCTCATAAGAAGGACGTTTGATGAACGAGGCCAAATTGACACTCTTCCCTGTACAGAGAATAGAGTTTATAGGGGCAGTGGTAGACTCGACTCAAGCCAGGGCATACCTCACAGAAGCCAGGTTTTGGTCACTGGGCGACATAATACGGGGCCTCAAGCAGTTTTCCACCACTACAGCAAGGAATTGCCTGAAACTGTTGGGGCATATGGCCACTTGTACCTACGCAATACAACATGCCAGACTCAGGCTTCGCCCACTTCAGTCATGGCTAGCGTCAGTATATCGACCAGTTCGAGACGCTTTAGACAGTATCATAACCCTGCCTTGCCCGTTACTGGACTCCGTCCTGTGGTGGCTCAACCTGCAGATAGTATGTGCAGGGGTCCCCTTCACCAGCCCACAGCCATCCCTCTCGTTAGCGACAGATGTGTCAGATTTGGGATGGGGGGCTGTCAAGGCTGTATCCCCACTTTGAACTTTAGGGTACAAATGTAGGGGCCTGCATGAAAACCTCTAAGCTTAACTACCAGCTTAGCTTTGGTCCCGCTGCCACCATCTCAAGAATCCCCTCCCTGGGAAGCCTTGAGAACCCTTTCACCAATTCCCTGGTGAACACAGATCCAAACCCCCTTGGATCTTAAAACAAGGAGAAATTAACCATCCCCCCTCCTTCCTCCCACCCTCCTTTCACCAACTCCGGGTGAATACAGATCCAAACCCCCTTGGATCTTAACACAAGGAGAAATCAATCTGGTTCTTAAAAAAGAAGGCTTTTAATTAAAGAAAAAGGTAAAAATCATCTCTGTAAAATCAGTATGGAAAATAGCTTTACAGGGTAATCAAACTTAAAGAGCTCAGAGGACCCCCCTCTGTCTTAGGTTCAAAGTACAGCAAAACAAAGATAAACACTCTGGTAAAAGGTACATTTACAAGTTGAGAAAACAAAGTAAATCTAAGACGCCTTGCCTGTCTTTTTACTTACAAGTTTGAAATAGGAGAGACTTGTTTAGAAAGATGGGGAGAACCTGGATTGATGTCTGGCCCCTCTCAGTCCCAAGAGCGAACCACCCCTTAAAACAAAGAGCACACACAAAAGCCTTCCCCCCCCTCACAAGATTTGAAAGTATCTTGCCCCCTTATTGGTCCTTCGGGTCAGGTGTCAGCCAGGTTACCCGAGCCTCTTAACCCTTTACAGGTAAAAGGATTTGGAGTCTCTGTACACAGAGAGCTGTTACCCTTCCCTTTATAGTTATGACAGGGGCACATTTGGGAGACCTCAGAACACAAGGCCTCTGGTCTCAGGCGGACCTTGCTCTGCATATCAATGTCAGAGAACTGAGAGCGGTGCACCTGGCATGCCAGGCTTTCAGAGTCCATATATGAGGGAGATGTGTATCAGTTTCTGGGGGAATTGGACCTATGTCATACAATAACTAGGACAATTTTAGCTTGATTACTATAGTGCTCTATACTGCAACTCCTGCTGTAGTTGTTTGTTTCCTTCTTCTGTATCCCCCTCAACAGTTCTGCAAGGCAGCTGACTGAATTCTTACAGGGCTAAGAGACCAAATTAGATGGTTTCACTGCCTTTCAGGGAGCTGACTTTAAATCTCTGGTCCATTCATATTAACCAATAATCATATTTTATACCAGTTCATTTATATAATAGGTACCCCTACAGGAAGGTTATGCTAATTAGAGATTGGAACCAAGTTCCAGGTACAGTTTGTGTACACAAATGGTATGGGTATATCTGAATATAGAAATATGCCTCCCCACTCTGACACTGAAGGCAGAAACACCGTTTGGGCCAGATCCTAGAGGAGGTGCAGGAATCCAAGCTGCTGTGTGTTTAAAGCCAATTTTCTTGTTTAATAATCCAGATATTCTCTTCTGTATTTTATTATATAATTTATTTGGATTTTGATTACTTTTTACACTAAAAAAAACAGCACACGAGCAATGTCCATTGCACCACAAAATTTGAATGCAACAACATTTTGCTGTGGTGGACTTGTGCTAATGCAATACAAGAGTGTTTTTTTGTAAAGGCTGACAATGCACCTCATTTTTCTGATGCTGCGAGCAGTGCAAGATGCTGCTCTGAACATGGAACCAGGAATTCCTGAGTTCTAATTCTAGATCTAGCCCTTACTCCCTCTAATGGTGAGTAGAAGCTTTATACAAGTAGAGAGCAGGGAAGGGGTTAATTCAGGTCAGAGGGAGATTGGCAGTGGGTCAGGTGGGGTCCATTAATAAAGACTGGGTTTTCATAGACCACCCTCTTTGAGACAGCAGAGAATGAAGCTCTAGAGTGGGCTTTACGCACCCCCAGGTACTTTCATATGTGGAAGTCTGTGTACCCTGACTTTCTCCAGTATGCCTAGAGCACAAAACTGCCCTTCCTGCCAGCCAAGCTGGGAACAACTGGGAGACTGAGGTAGCAACTGTACCCAGCAGAAAGAGGTAAGGCACTCCTACACAATCCCACTGTGATGCTAGTCCTGTCACTTGACCTCTCTGTCCCTAAGGGCCCACCTTGTAAAATGAGTATAATGTAACTATCCAATTTAAAAGCATGTGATGTGTGTAAATTGACCTGTACTGGGAATATTCTTTGAGATGGAGAAGCTAAGTATTTTGTTCTTGCTATAGGAAAAGTAAGAACGTCCTTAAGAAACAAAGAACACTATTAGCCTTAATGAGAAGTGCTACAATCTTAGAGGCCACAGGGCTGTGAGAAAACAATAGTAAAGATCAAAGGGAAACAGTGTCTAAGAAACACTGAATCCTGCAGGAGAAGCACAGGCAGCCTCATTCCGTGCCCCTTTATTTACATTGGTGTGCATCAGGAGTAATTCTCCTCAAGTCAGTGGCAACACAGCAGTGGAAAACCAGCATGAGGTTGGAATCCAGCCTGGACTCTGGAAGTTTTGATTATTAGCTAGAATCAAAAAATCACTGGAGAGAGTGCTAATGAATGGATACAGTCATTAAGGAGAACCTGATAAATGACCCTGCTTGTAAGAGGAGCCTTCATTAGATTCAGTCTGGTTTTAGCTACAGTAGCAACAGAGCAAATAGATGCAGTTTTGCCTAAACAGTTGAAATAGCATGTTAAAGAAATAATGCTAACCCAGCTCAAGATCTACATTTTGTTTTTTCATTCAAAAGCAGTTACACTATGCTGGCTACTAATATTAAAGATCTCGACGTGCTTTACAAACAGTAATTAGTTTAGTGTGTCATCACTCCTGGGAGTTAAGCAAGGTAAGAAAATAGGCAACATTTTAAAAAATGGATAAAAAGGAAACTTTTTTTTTGTAAAACATGATGCATAATTAACACGTTTAACAGTGCGATTCAACTGAGATATCACTCAGGCCAAGATATTAGCATGTTTAAAACGTAAACTTAAGGATTAGTCACTTTTTATACAGAATAAACCCAACATTCACAGTGATTAGATAGGCTAGTAAAATGTATCAAGGGTGTAAACCTTCATGTAGGAGGGCATAAACCAGCCACTGGCTGTCTGGGTTAGGAAGAACTCTTTCCTATGGGCAGGTTATTCCATAACTGTCCATCTTTGGGTTTGTTGTGCCTTTCTCTGAAGCAGCTAACACTGGCCTCTATGGGAACAGGACACTGGACTGTGTGGCTCGTGGGTTTGATTTGTTATGGCAATTTCTATGATATCCTCCTTTTGAAGATGAAAAAAAATGAGGTAAAATACACAGTGCTAAACTTGCTCACAGTTACACTGCAAAGCCTGAATTATAACTCACATCCCTGGGCTTCTGGGCCTGGGTCTTAACCCCCAAGCCATCTCTCCTCCCAAATCCTGAAACAGAGATTACAGAAGAAAAAGGGTTAATCCAAATGGTTACTAATCAAGTGTTTAGATTCTGCGATCTCAAGATTCTTGTGCAGAATGGAGATGGAAGGGAGGAATTGGCAATAGTGATGTTGAAGTGGTCCTATATAAAGAGGATTATAGGGATCTAGTAAATGGCAGCAAAAGAAATGCTTCTTCTTGAAGGAGAGTCAGTCAGGATTCACAAAAGGAAAAACCCTCAATTTCATTACTAATCTTAACCTGAGTCAAGAGATCTTTTATTCCAGAGCTGTCATTTGCTTGCATAAAAAAGGCAAATGGCTGAAGGAGCCACTTAATGATTATGAAGCAACTGAGAGAAGAGAACTTCAGTTATGTGCTGTGATAATTGTGTGACTTTGGTTAATTAAGGCTTTAATTGTATTGCCAAGTCTGCAGCTAAATGGTATTTAATATCCAATATCTTGCCCTAATGACTTTTCATTGCCTCTCTGAGGCCATGTTTCAGATTTCAGATTTGTTTTATCATTTTATAACTTTTCTGACTAAATCAAAGAATAAAACTATCTCTTCCCTACATAAATGAGCATAAAATTAGTGACCAGGACCCAGATCCTCAAATGAATGTTGTCACCTAATTACCACTGCAAACAATGGGAGTGTGAAAGTAGAATGAATTATATTGTAAAAATAGAATGGATTAAAGAAATGCTGTATGTACCTTTAAGCAGAAATAAGGAATGTTGAAATACAGGTGTCAGGAAAAGGAACATTAAGGCATAAACAATGAGTCCACTTAAGCTAATGGTGGAACATTAGCCGGAGATCTGTAAAAGTTAGTAAGGAAATTGAATATGTATGTCTAGCCTCAGGTAAACTTGTCAGTTCTGCTTTCTTTGTCCTCTTGTTAAGTTCGCGTCCTTTTTATCTGTATAAAATAAGGTAGTGTGATGCTCACATTATCTGAATGCGGGCAGGGGACTGGACTCGATGACCTCTCGAGGTCCCTTCCAGTCCTAGAATCTATGAATCTATGAATCTATGAATGTATTAGCAGAGCGCTGTGCTAATAAACAGAGTGGTCTAACAAATTGTGAGTCCTGAATCTAACTTTGACAATTTGGAGGTTCCACCGAGATGGCAACCGTCTTCACTGGGGCCGTGTGATTCCTGACCGTTTTTGTAGGACGACCGTGGCAGTCGGCACCTGGGCATTTGGCCCGAGCGGTCCTCCTCCTGAACGGAAGGGCTCACGACCACAGTGAAGTCTACGCCATCAAACCTGTTGGTTCCCACTCTGTTCTGGTAGGGATCCTGGGATCTGACATCAGGAATCTGGTCAGGTAATTATTTCTGTGTTTTGTCCGGACTGAGGACTGTCCTGTCTCTGTGTCTATCCGTCCTCCTGTGGAGTGTTTGAGTGTGGGTGCAGTCTCTGTCCGGGGATCGGCCGACCAAGGGGTTCCTGTCCCCGTGGTCTGAGTGAGTGAAATCTGCACAATCGCAGCTGCACCGCACCTTGGGTAAAACCCTTGGTGTGACAGCAAGGGCGATTGAGGCCTTTTGTGTGTTGCACCGGGCATCGCTCTGACGAACCCGAATTTCCTTCTTGTGTGACTAGTGTGTGTAAAGTCCTCCTGTATGGGTAACCAGACGTCTAAGTCGGGACAGTTCCCTAAAGGAAAGCCAGCTCATTTTATGTATTTTAGGAAGGGTCCGGACTCCTGTAAATTTCTGGGAAAATGGTTTACTTTAACTCAGTGGCCACTGTTAGGATCTTGGGACAAAGACCGAGTGGACGTCTTAAAAGACAAACTCGGCCAACCTAAAACTAAATTGGCCAGAGGAGAGGTTGATTGTTACATGCAGTGGTGGGAAGAGGCAAATCGTAGGTGGACAGAATCGAAACTCGCCTCTCTCAAAGATTCAAATGTTAAGTGAAAAGCTTTAATGGAAGCCTCCTCTCCCACCATCAGACCGAGCGCTCCCCTTTACCCCGTTCTCCGAGCAGACTCAGATCGATCCCAAGCCCCTTCATACTCCCGTCTCATTGTGAAAGAGGACGAAGAAAACCCCTTGTTAAATTCTGGGGACGACGATGAGGAAGATGCACTAATTGGCTTGGCAGCCTTGTCGGATCAATAGACGATCACCAGCCTCCCCAGTTCAGGAACAATTCTCAGAGGTCACCAGTTCAGACCAGTCTGGACAGTCCAATGCCGCCCAGACCCATTCCTCCGGTACCGCTCAGGCCTGTAAAGAACTCCCCAGTCTGCCTGACTCCTCTGCTTTTTCTTATACATGCAAAGATAGCCTGAATAAGGATTGGGCCCGTTGCTTGCGCTTAGCTCTAAAACTGTCCAGGCTCCCCTCCGAATTCTGCATACTGGGGGCCAAGAAGGGGTCCCACTTGGAGCTATTAACCCTGGACTCGCTCAAAGCTCCTTTCAATTGTAAAAGGCTTTCCAAAGCCCCTGGAAAATCCTACCAAATTCGCAGAGGAATTTTTGTTAGTATGCGACACCTATGAACCCTCTGAGGCAGCTGTGTAAGCTACTTGTAACCCCTAGTGAACATGAAAAATGGCTCACAGCAGCAAATTGGCCCGTCAGTGACTGCCACTATAATTTGCCAGACACCGGTCCTGACGCTGAATACCGGAAAAAATTTAAGGACCAAGCTAAAAATCTACTTGAAGCCATCCCTCGAGTATGGACTCCTAAAACCAACTGGACGGCCATACACTGCTGTAAACAGCGACAGGGAGAAAACCCGGGCGACTATCGCACCCGGCTGACTGATGTTTTTCTGCAACATTCTGGTATACAGCAACCGCATAAAAATGGACAGGGCGCTCTGGCTCATGCGTTTGTTAATGGCCTCTTAACTGCTATTGGCAGTATGCTAAAGCGAATAAGTGTTGGGTGGGAGACCGAAACCATGGACAAATTGCAAACAGTGGCAGAGCACTGCCAACACACTCTGAAAGGAAAGGAGGAACAGTCCTCTAAAAAATTAATGGCCCTGCAAATACAACATTATTCAGGGCAGGGCAAACAGTACCAGGGACGGGGAAGGTTCCAGGGATGTGGTTGCGAGGGAGTCGTGGAACTGGATTTTCGGGTTTTGAGGATGTTTGTAATTACTGTAAGCAGCCCAGACTTTGGAAGAACGAGTGTCCGAACCGGCCTGATAGCTCTGTAAATAACCAATTAGACCCCCTGTCGGCACAGCCCGACAATCCCCAGCCTTACTTTGTCCCACAACAATGACGGGACGACAGGGAACCTCAGGACATTTTAGTTCCTTTACTACCTCTCATTCCCATGGGTGAGTGTGTTTTGACTATTAATGATCTTTCTCTCCCTTTCCTTGTTGATACGGGAGCTTCACTCTCTGCATTTCGTACTACTGATCTGCCTGCGTTTCCCCGCTCCGGAAAAAAACGTGTCCGCTGTGGGTATTACGGGAGTCCCAACCCCTTATCCCCTTTCAAAACCTCTACCGGTCCAAGTTGGTCCCCTTTCCGTGGATCATGTATTCCTTCTCTCTGATTCCACTCCGGTAAACCTTTTGGGTCGGGATCTGTTATGTAAACTTGGCTGTACCATCTATTGTTCCTCGGATGGTGTCTACTTACAAATTTCCCAGTCCTCTCTGAGCGATCCTGTGGCCTCCCTGCTGTCTGAAACTTCTCTTTCCACTCCAGTTCCCTGAGACGGTATTGATGTGATATTTTTTTTTGGTATTATGGAGTCATAGAATAGTAGGACGGAAAGGGACCTCAGTAGACCATATAGTCCAGTCTCCTGCACTGAGGAGGAGGCAGGACTAAGTATTATCTCCCTGACAGGTGTTTGTCTCACCTCTTCTTAAAAACCTCCAGTGACAGAGATTCCACAACTTCCCTAGGTAATTTGTTCCAGTGCTTAATTACCCTGACAGTTAGAAAGCTTTTCCTGATGTCTAACCTAAATCTCCCTTCTCCAATTTAAGCCCATTATTTCTTGTCCTGTCCCAGGGGTGAAAGTAGAAATAGGGACTTACCGGTATGGGGCTGGATTGGGGCCGGCTCTGGCCCCCGGAAGGGGCGGGGCCTTGAGTGGAAGGGGCGGGGATGGGGGGGTCAGAGCCAGCCCCGGCCCGCCCTGTACCGGTAAGTGCCCTCCCCCGCCGGGGTAGCAGCAGCAGCTGGGGGCTCCGGCAGCAGTTTAAAGGGCCCAGGGCTCAGCTACTGCTACGGCCCCGGCCCTTTAAACCTCAGGGCTCCGGCAGCAGGGCTACGGGGGCTATTTAAAGGGCCCGGGGCTCCCCTGCCTCTACCGCCCTGGGCCCTTTAAATAGCCGTCGGAGCCTGCCAGAGCAGCGGCTGGAGCCCAAGGTGCTTTAAATTGCCACCTGGAGAAGCCGGGCCACCCCGGTATGGCGCACCGGCTCTTCCGGTACACCATACCAGGGCGTACCGGCTTACTTTCACCTCTGTCCTGTCCTCAGTGGCTAAGCAGAACAATTTATCACCCTCCTCTTTATAACAATCTTGTATGTACTTGAAGACTGTTATCATATACCCTCAGTCTTCTCTTCTCCAGACTAAACAAACCCACTTTTTTTCAATCTTTCCTCATACACCATGTTTTCTAGACCTTTAATCATTTTTGTTGCTCTCTTCAGTTTGTCCACACTTCTTTCCTGAAGTGTGATGTCCAGAACTGGACACAGTACTCTAGCTGAAGCCTTATCAGTGCTGAGTTGAGTGGAAGAATTACTTCTTGTGTCTTGCTTGCAACACACCTGCTAATACACCCCAGAATTATGTTTGCTTCCCCCCCCCCAACTGTAGCGTGTAAAGGTAGTGGGTAATTATCTCTCTAATGTGACTGTCTGTCTCTGGTGTTTCAATACATCCCTCTTTTTCCCATTCTTCTCTGTTCTTGTTCTAAAAGATTTACAAGCCAGAAAGCATGAGAGTGATGAGAGCTCTATTTTTATGTGATTTTTCCTGGGCTGTGACTAGTAACACAGAAAAGCAGAAAATAATGAGGAAAGCAGTCATATTCATGATGGGGGCTGGAGGTTGGTTTTATGGAAGCTTCTACTTCAGGACACTCAATAAATTGTTGTCTCCCTCTTCCCTTTCTATACTTTCACTGACATACAATTCTCTCTCCTAATCTAGTCAGATCCCAGGCCACTGCCTTTGTCTAAACTTTACGAGTTGGACTAGCATATCTGCTCTGCCCAAAAAATGTTTTAAATGTTGGCCAGGCGCAAAGGAACATTAAGATGAAGAATAAGAGAAAGATGGGGGAAAGAGATTGAAATACAGTATCAGAACTAGGTGAGAAAGTTCAGCTGTTTCTTCCCAAATACCTGTTTTGCCTACCTTTGCTTTGGCTGTTATGGAAAGCACCTTTCCTTTTTGCCCAGCTAAGGATACACAGCAGGCCCTGGTCCTGCT
Organism: Terrapene triunguis; assembly: GCF_002925995.2. Lineage (NCBI taxonomy): Eukaryota > Metazoa > Chordata > Testudines > Emydidae > Terrapene > Terrapene triunguis. The sequence continues at coordinate 5,635,395 of NW_020698074.1, read as the reverse complement.
CTCCAGAATGGAGTTACTCCTGATCATGCTGATGTTTCTGAGGGTATGTCTACACTACGAAATTAGGTCGAATTTATAGAAGCCGGTTTTATAGAAATCGGTTGTATACAGCCGATTGTGTGTCCCCCAACATAAAATGCTGTAAATGCATTAAGTCGGTGGACCGCGTCCACAGTACCGAGGCTAGTGTCGACTTCCGGAGCATTGCACTGTGGGTAGCTATCCCACAGTTCCCGCAGTCTCTGCTGCCCATTGGAATTCTGGGTTGAGATCCCAATGCCTGAATGATGCAAAACAGTGTCACGGGGGGTTCTGGGTACATGTCGTCAGGCACCTCCCCCTCCGTCAGAGCAATGGTAGACAATAGATTCGCGCCTTTTTACCTGTGTTACCTGTGCAGACAACATACCACGCCAAGCATGGAGCCCGCTCAGCTCAGCTCACCGTCACCATATGTCCTCTGGGTGCCGGCAGACATGGTACTGCATTGCTACACAGCAGCAGCTAATTGCCTTTTGAAAGTAGACGGTGCAGTATGACTGGTAGCCTTCATCGGCGATCTGGGTGCTGGCAGACGTGGGGCTGCATTGCACACAGCAGCAGCCCCTTGCCTTTTGGTAGAAGATGGTATATTACGATTGGTATCCGTCGTCATCGTACTGCAGTGGCTGTCAATCATGGGCACCTAGGCAGACACATGCTCAGTCCTATCGAACTGTCTTGACGATGATGGCTATCAGTCGTAGTATGCTATTTTCTGCCAAGCGCCCAGTATTTTCTGCCAAGCACCCAGAAGATGCCGAGGGCTATCAGTCATGCTGCACCGTCGTCTGCCAGCTTAAGATGTAAAAAATAGATTTGTTCTGTATTCATTTGCTTCCTCCTCCCTCCGTGAAATCAACGGCCTGCTAAACCCAGGGTTTTGAGTTCAATCTTTGGGGGGGGGGGCCATTCTGTGTGACAGTTGTTTGTGTTTCTCCCTGATGCACAGCCACCTTTGTTGATTTTAATTCCCTGTACCTGTATGCCATGTCGTCACTCGCCCCTCCCTCCCTCCCTCCGTCCGTCAGATACTAGTTTAGTGCCTTTTTTCAGACCAGACGCCATAGCACTGGGATCATGGAGCCCGCTCAGATCACCGCAGCAATTATGAGCACTATGAACACCACGCGCATTGTCCTGGAGTATATGCAGAGCCAGGACATGCCAAAGCAAAACCAGGACCAGCCGAGGAGGCGATTGCAGCGTGGCGACGAGAGTGATGAGGAAATTGACATGGACATAGACCTCTCACAAGGCACAGGCCCCAGCAATGTGGAAATCATGGTGTTACTGGGGCAGGTTCATGCCGTGGAACGCCGATTCTGGGCCCGGGAAACAAGCACAGACTGGTGGGACCGCATCGTGCTGCAGGTGTGGGACGATTCCCAGTGGCTGCGAAATTTTTGCATGCGTAAGGGCACTTTCATGGAACTTTGTGACTTGCTTTCCCCTGCCCTGAAGCGCCAGAATACCAGGATGAGAGCAGCCCTCACAGTTGAGAAGCGAGTGGCGATAGCCCTGTGGAAGCTTGCAACGCCAGACAGCTACCGGTCAGTCAGGAATCAATTTGGAGTGGGCAAATCTACTGTGGGGGCTGCTGTGATCCAAGTTGCCAGGGCAATCAAAGACCTGGTGATATCAAGGGTAGTGACTCTGGGAAACGTGCAGGCCATAGTGGATGGCTTTGCTGCAATGGGATTCCCAAACTGTGGTGGGGCGATAGATGGAACCCATATCCCTATCTTGGCACTGGAGCACCAAGCCACCGAGTACATAAACCGCAAGGGGTACTTTTCAATGCTGCTGCAAGCCCTGGTGGATCACAAGGGACGTTTCACCAACATCAACGTGGGATGGCCCGGAAAGGTACATGATACTCGCGTCTTCAGGCACTCTGGTCTGTTTCGAAAGCTGGAGGAAGGGACTTTCTTCCCGGACCAGAAAATAACCATTGGGGATGTTGAAATGCCTATCGTGATCCTTGGGGACCCAGCCTACCCCTTAATGCCATGGCTCATGAAGCCGTACACAGGCAGCCTGGACAGTAGTCAGGACCTGTTCAACTACAGGCTGAGGAAGTGCCGAATGGTGGTGGAATGTGCATTTGGACGTTTAAAAGCGCGCTGGTGCAGCTTACTGACTCGCTCAGACCTCAGCGAAAAGAATATCCCCATTGTTATTGCTGCTTGCTGTGCGCTCCACAATATCTGTGAGAGTAAGGGGGAGACATTTATGGCGGGGTGGGAGGTTGAGGCAAATCGCCTGGCCGCTGATTACGCGCAGCCAGACACCAGGGCGGTTAGAATAGCACAGCAGGGCGCGGTGCGCATCAGAGAAGCTTTGAAAATGAGTTTTGTGACTGGCCAGGCTACGGTGTGAAACTTCTGTTTGTTTCTCCTTGATGAACCCTCCGCCCCCTCCACCCGGTTCACTCTACTTCCCTGTAAACCAACCACCCCACCCTCCCCTCCCCCCTTCGAGCACCGCTTGCAGAGGCAATAAAGTCATTGTTACTTCACATTCATGCATTCTTTATTAATTCATCACACAACTAGGGGGATAATTGCCAAGGTAGCCCGGGATGGGTGGGAGAGGAGGGAAGGAAAAGGACACACTGCAGTTTAAAACTTTAAGTCTTATTGAAGGCCAGCCTTCTGATGCTCGGGCAATCATCTGGGGTGGAGTGATTGGGTGGCCGGAGGCCCCCCCACCGTGTTCTTGGGAGTCTGGGTGAGGAGGCTATGGAACTTGGGGAGGAGGGCTGTTGGTTACACAGGGGCTGTAGTGGCGGTCTCTGCTCCTGCTGCCTTTCCTGCAGCTCAGCCATATGCTGGAGCATATCAGTTTGATGCTCCAGCAGCCGGAGCATCGACTCTTGCCTTCTGTCTGCAAGCTGACGCCACCTATCATCTTCAGCCCGCCACTTGCTCTGTTCATCCCGCGATTCAGCCCGCCACCTCTCCTCTCGTTCATACTGTGCTTTTCTATAGTCTGACATTGACTGCCTCCACGCATTCTGCTGTGTTCTTTCAGCGTGGGAGGACATCTGGAGCTCCGTGAACATATCATCCCGAGTCCGCCGTTTTCTCCTTCTAATCTTCACTAGCCTCTGTGAAGGAGAAACATTTGCAGCTGGTGGAGGAGAAGGGAGAGGTGGTTAAAAAAGACACATTTTAGAGAACAATGGGTACACTCTTTTACGTTAAATTTTGCTGTTCACATTACACAGCACATGTGCTTTCATTACAAGGTCGCATTTTTCCTCTTATATTGAGGGCCTGCCGGTTTGGTGTGAGAGATCACTCACGCAGTGCCAGGCAACAGATTTCGGCTTGCAGGCAGCCATGGTAAGCCACAGTCTTTTGGCTTTTTTAACCTTCTTAACATGTGGGAATGGTTTCAAACAGTAGCACCCTCATTTCCCATACCAAGCACCTGTTGGGTTGGCCATTTAAAATGGGTTTGCAATGTAAAAGGAGGGGCTGCGGTTTCCGGGTTAACATGCAGCACAAACCCAACTAACCCCCCCCACACACCCAATTATCGGGGATGATCACTTCACCCCTCCCCCCCACTGCGTGGCTAACAGCGGGGAACATTTCTGTTCAGCAGAGCATGAAGGGGCACCTCTGAATGTCCCCTTAATAAAATCGCCCCATTTCAACCAGGTGACCGTGAATGATATCACTCTCCTGAGGATAACAAAGAGAGATAAGGAATGGATGTTGTCTGCATGCCAGCAAACACCGGGACCATACGCTGCCATGCTTTGTTATGCAATGATTCCAGACTACGTGCTACTGGCCTGGCATGGTAAAGTGTCCTACCATGGCGGACGGGATAAAGCAGCCCTCCCCAGAAACCTTTTGCAAAGGCTTTGGGAGTACATGAAGGAGAGCTTTCTGGAGATGTCCCTGGAGGATTTCCGCTCCATCCCCATACACGTTAACAGACCTTTCCAGTAGCTCTACTGGCCGTGATTGCCAGGGCAAATTAATCATTAATCATTAAACACGCTTGCTTTTAAACCATGTGTAATATTTAAAAAGGTACACTCACCAGAGGTCCCCTGTGTGCCCTCAGGGTCTGGGAGCACGCCTTGGGTGAGTTCGGGGGTTACTGGTTCCAGGTCCAGGGTGATAAACATATCCTGGCTGTTGGGGAAACCGGTTTCTCCGCTTCCTTGCTGCTGTGAGCTATCTACATTATCTTCATCCTCATCTTCCTTGTACCCCGAACCTGCTTCCCTGTGTGTTTCTCCAGTGAAGGAGTCATAGCACACGGTTGGGGTAGTGGTGGCTGCACCCCCTAGCATGGCATGCAGCTCCGTGTAGAAGCGGCATGTTTGCGGCTCTGCCCCGGACCTTCCGTTTGCCTCTCTGGCTTTGTGGTAGGCTTGCCTTAGCTCCTTAATTTTCACGCGGCACTGCTGTGCGTCCCTGTTATGGCCTCTGTCCTTCATGGCCTTTTCTAATATTTTGCCATTTCATTTACTGCTACGGAGTTCAGCTAGCACTGATTCATCTCCCCATATGGCGAGCAGATCCCGTACCTCCCGTTTGGTCCATGATGGAGCTCTTTTGCAATCCTGGGACTCCATCACGGTTATCTGTGCTGATGAGCTCTGCGTGGTCACCTGTGCTCTCCACGCTGGGCAAACAGGAAATGAAATTCAAACGTTCGCGGGGCTTTTCCTGTCTACCTGGTCAGTGCATCTAAGTTGAGAGTGCTGTTCAGAGCGGTCACAATGAAGCACTGTGGGATAGCTCCCGAAGGCCAATAACGTCGAATTCCGTCCACACTACCCCAATTCCGACCCGCTAAGGCCGATTTTATTGCTAATCCCCTCGTCGGAGGTGGAGTAAAGAAACTGGTTTAAAGGGCCCTTTAAGTCGAAAGAAAGGGCTTCGTCGTGTGAACGTGTCCAGGCTTAATTCGATTTAACGCTGCTAAAGTCGACCTAAACTCGTAGTGTAGACCAGGCCTGAGATCAGAATCTTACCCTCCATATGCGGAATGACTACTCCATCTGCTGGTCATCCTTGCATTCCAGGAAGTTTACGTCAGTTGAAGACAAGAGGGAACTTTCTTTATCTACAACTGGAACAGTGTGATGGAAAGAGATCTGTGACAACGTGGTATTTGTGTTTTGCAGCCGTGAAAGTGAATATATGCATTGCGTTAGCCATGACAACTTGGACACTTATTTTTAAAAAAATCTCCCTCTTTTTTAGGAATATGCATTTTAAAATTACATTAGTAATAATGATTGCTATTAAATATTAGTCTACTGATAAGTGAATGATTGCATCAGGATTTGAAGTGGACGGGGGGGTCAATGGACCCATCAATGAGTCTTAAACACTGTGCAGTATTATGTCTGGAGGGGATGAATCCTTGGAGAGCAGCATCCCCCATCCAACCCTTTCTTCCGTCTTGAACTCCACAGACTTCCATACATTGCAGAGCCAAGGAGAGGGGAAACCCAACCCACCCTCCAGCACTGTATGGAAAAATCTTTACATGGATGATCCACAAGGGATCACCTGTTCCCGTAACTGGAACCCATGGCTTAAAAAGTGACTAGTAATTTTGGGTGCCTAACTCAAGACATCGTAAAGGGACATGATTTTTCAGAGGTTCTGAGCAGGCCCATTTAAGGGGTCTCAGGTTAAGCACTCAAAATTGATAGTCACTTTTGAAAATGTAGGTTCATGATTCCTAATGCCTAGATCTGTTCTTTAATTACAAGGACTCTCTTTTATGAAATGCCCCGTGCTGTAACTGTTAAGCTCTTCAATTACCATCTTACTGAGAACATGTTCACCGGTTGTAACCATAAACCACAAAAAATGTTTGTATGTATTTGTATCCTTGTACAATAGCTACAAACTCCAAAAGCTATTAGTTGTCTAAGGCAGCATGTAGTTGAAAGGTGAAAAGGGAACCTCCAGGGAAGTCAACTGTTACTTGCAGAAGCAGAAAGCATTTTCAAGTTGGAGTGTGCTAGTTATGCAAGATTCATCAAGTTACCATTATTTAAAGCTTGCTTTTCCAAGTCTTGTTTTTGTAAAAAGATGGAACGGGTGAGAAGAAATTATATTTTTTTCAGTGCCAGATATTTGATTACAAACACATGACTACAAGGCCCAGAAAACTTGATCGTGTTAGACCAGGAAGTGGTCTATGATGAAGGTATTTCATCAACCAAAATCAATTTTCCTGCATAACTATTTTGGTTATTAACAAGTACTACAGCAAGATTAATGTGGCTGTTATAGCTTATTGTGTACAAAAAGATTATTTATTGTGAAATACTCTTCCTCTTTATTCTTAAGAATGATTGATTTCAACAGAAGATTGCAAAATAAAATAACCGAGTATGGGTATAAGTTAACAGCGTTCAGTTGTGTGGAACCAATGTCTTAGAATATATCAAAGAAAACATGAATTAGAGAGAGCCCCCCCAGCTAGAACTCCAGATTTAAACACCTTTTAAGGATTTGGGAATTTCAGATTCAAATCCAGATCTGAAATTTGTTGCTGGATAACAAGCTAAACCAAAATCCTCTATGCAGAATTATGATTGTTTGGGTGACCTTAGCTATTCTGTTTGTTCAGAAACAAAGAACAAAACCTGTATTTTCAACCTAGATTACTTTTCTTTCACATTAAAGAAAAGAAAACAAACAACAAATAAAAATACCCTATTTCTCCACTATGTTATACTAGTTTCAATGGGGTCACAGTGACATAAAATTATTGAAAGAGACTAGAGGAAACAAACCCCAAGTCTCTATGACAGAAAGATCATTGTCTCACTCTTCAACATTATGCAACTGAACTGGAATACAAAATGGTAGCTGTTTCCAAAAGATTCATCGACATTTAAAGGTATAGTAACTGTTACGTAGCTACATACACCACATTAACGATGCTTTTCCTGACTTTCATAAATGTAGGTGTCTATATAATTTTAATCGTAGCTCTGAATTCCATGGCTTTCTCTTGCATTTTTTCTAAAAACTGAATGTTCTTGTAAGATTTTTTTCACTCCTACACTACTGATATGTACTTTCAATCTGATCTGCAGCTTAACAAAGATTTTTGTCTGAGACTAAATCTTATGCATATATGTCCTATATTATCTTGTAAAGTGGTTGCTGTAGCTAAGTAATGGTATGTCTACACAGCAAAAAACATGGCAGTAGTCGCAGAGCGCTGGTCAACTGACTCAGGCTCATGAGGCGTGTGCTGTGGGGCTAAAGATAGCATAGTAGACCTTCAGGCTCAGGCTGGAGTCTGGGCTCTGAGACCTGGCAAGGAGTAGGGTCTCCGAGCCCAGGTTCCAGCATGAATGGGAACATTTACACTGCCGTTTTTAGCCCCATAAGTGTAAGCCCTGCAGGCCCAAATCAATTGACCTGGGCTCTGAGACTTGCTACTGCGTTTTTTGTTTTGTTTTTAAGCCCCGGGTTCGAACTCAGTGTCAAGCTTAACACCCTTCCATCTATACACACATTGCGCTAACCTAGAGCTCAGATCAGGGTCTCAGGACTTTACGGGGGTGGAGGGTCCGAGCCTGAGCCAAGTCAGGACCTAGGGTTCAAACCCTAGTGCTTTGCAGTCTAGACATAGCCTCACTAGATTCCTGCTTTGGGAGTCTGTCAAAAGTGTCACAATCCCATGGGCTGATTTTCTTTGTTCTCTGAACAGTCAAGTTTGGTGGACAGTCACATTTTCCCACACTGCACCGAAAACAAAGGGCTAGAGTGGCCACATTTTGGGAGGGCATTAGGAAGTCTGGGATATGGGTGGTTGGACTCTGGCCCACATAATGCAGTATAGACGCTGGTGACCCAGGCTGGCAGTTCCAATATTCCTAACCTGTGGTAACAAATAAGTGTAGACACTCACGCCCCTGGTTAACAAACCCAGGGTCTGTTAACTCAAGTTCTACTAAATTTGGGCTTTCATTGAAGTGTAGACATACCCTGGGCCTAAGACACTTTAACAAATTGGGCCAAATTCTGTGGTGATATTAATGGTTGTGTAAGTCCCATGTTGGGTGTAAGTTGGTCAGAGAACAAGTGTTAGTGGTAGAGTAGTATAACTTCACTAATATGACATTTAGTGGGTGTGGCAAAATAAGTGCAATTGATATCACTGCTCTACAGCCAAAATGCTTCTGAAATAAATGTAGTCAAAC
>NW_020698074.1:5596558-5626744 GCF_002925995.2 Terrapene triunguis | reverse complement strand
TCATATTTGAATTCAGCACATCAAAATACATAATAAATAGCACATTTGATCTCTGAAGCAGACGACTTCTCAAAAATTGTAGACCAGTGTATTCCAAAAAAATAGAAAGGAGAATCTAGAAGAAATGCAACTGTCAGGAGGATATCAGATCAGGTAGGGGAGAATCTGCTTTATCTTATACCCTCTTGTTAGTTGCTTTTCCTCCTAACATCTTGCCATCCTCTCAGCTGTCACTTTCACTCACTTTGGTGGATGTACAAACTCCAAATCAGTGCAAGTCAAATGACTTCACCACTTATACCCATTTTCTACCTGATGTGTATTATTCTTTGTTTTATTAACGTAGGACTTAGAAGCCCTTGTCATGGGCCAGGACACGACTGCATTAGGTTCTGTACTAACACAGAACAAAAGAGTTCTTTTCCCCAAAAAGCATATACTGAGAGTACATATAACTTACACCTTCACTTACATCACACTGAATTTGGCCCCAGGAGCCTGATCATCCCATCAATTACATGCACGCAACTCCCACTGGAGTCACTGATCATGCCCGATATATTTTATGGTCCCTGCCTGAATGTTACACTTACAATATGTATTGGATTTCTGTAGCCAAACCTTAGCAGTCACTGTTGATAATATTTAAGGAGTATCCCATAATTTCTTCTTTTAACCTAGTATCTTAATAAAATTGTTAAATAAACATAATTAATTTTATATTTAATGTCTGGATTTCTTTATAGGTACCTGAACAGAATCAAGACTAAACCATTCATATGGTAAAGCTGTGTTTGAATCTTCAGTTATTGTTAAATAAACATTATTAACTTTATATTTGGTGTCTGTTTTTCTTTATTGGTATCAATATTAAACTACACCAAACTGCTCATATCAGAAAGCTGTATTATTTGTGTCTTGGGCTACGCTGATATGTGTAAAGTATTCTAATTTTGATCTTGTGGTTTATATTGTTACAGCCTTCAGTGTAGACAATAGACAAAATATCATGCAGTTGGATGTCATTTATTCACCATACATACACACACACACATATATGTATATAATGTAAATATAGTAGGTAGAGAGATAGCTATAAGAGGGAATGTTGTGTTTTAAAATCATTGGAGACAGCAAAGTTATGCTCCCTCTCTTTAATAATAACAAACCAGTGCTTATAATTCTTATCAAGCAGTCTGTGCAACGTCTGCATCCTTTCACTAATTTCAACAAACTGTCCTACGGAGTGGGAAGATTAGCCATGGGGATGTTTATCCTCTGTGGAATTGTAGCCCTGTTCCCTTCAAGTGAGTAAGATATGAAAATCAAATTTTGTTTGTATTTCTTCTTTCCTGTGTTCCTGGGATGGAAGAAAGCAATGTCAAGTGATTTAAAGTGTAAGCATACACGGTGCCTTTTCTCATAGCACTTCCATTTTAGGGGGCCTTATAATCATTTTAGAGTCAGACTATTTCCTTTAGCAGTGCTGCCCTGGGTGGGATCTGTACATGAGGTCCTGTTTCATGAAAACAGACACCATTCACTCTACATGTATTATAAACTGCTGAAATAAATTTTCTTTCATTAAAATTACTTAATAAAATAGTTAAATGTTTGTCATGTAAACGTTATCAACGTCCCAACCCTCTGCTCCCATTTTCAGCGAACAAAAGAAATGGAACATTCCAGCAAACAGGTCGTGGATGCAAAGCTGCTTCTCTGCAAAATGATAGGCTTAGAAATGTTCAACTGACTGAGCAACTCAATTCACTGAACACCACAAAGTCCTTCATAATGCTCCACGTTAATAAGCATTAATTGTAAATTAAAGATTAACTAACAATAACCTCTGTTATCCATTGGTTTTTCTTTTAGGCTCAGAAACTTAACATTTCCCTTATTCATATGCACAGGTCACTTTAGAGCTTGAATTTCCATTGCTTTGTGGGAACAAAGGGTACTGTGGATTCAGACAGCTAGTGAGGGATTTGCAGCCACCCACTCCATGATGCCAGTATTTAAACAATGAATGGGCTTCAGAGGTGACTTAAATCATAGTGCTGGGTGCACATTGGACAGTCAGTGTAAGTTACATAGGGACAGACGTCAGTGGGAGATGTAGAAGGAAGATGTAATGAGGGTTTGTGCTTTTCTTGCTATACCCAATTTACACCCATTTTTGCCAATATGTAATTTGTACCACTATTTGTCTGTCTGAATTTAATATGAAATGAAAGCCCAGATTCTGATATCAGTTACATAACTGTAAATCAAGTTATAGCAGATTTCTACCATGTAACTGAGATCTGAGCCCCATGGCCAATTCTGATCTCATTTGACACTAGTATAACTCCACTGACTGCAGTGCGGTTGCTCTGGATTTACACTAGTGTAAGTGAGATCAGAATCAGGAACAAAATCTCTTGTGCTTGCCTGGATGTTCTTTCAGGAAACATTACTTCTGTGGAGAATGCTCAGTGTGGCTTGAGCCATAGGCGCCAACTCCGCGGGTGCTCTGGGGCTGGAGCACTCACGGGGAAAAATTGGGTGGGTGCTTAGCACCCACTGGCAGCTCCCCACCCCAGCTCACCTCCGCCTCCGCTCTGCCTTCGCCTCCTCCCTTGGGCACACCGCGTGCCCACTTTTCCCCCCTGGCTCCCAGCGCTTGTGCCACAAAACAGCTGATTCGCATGGCAAGAGCTGGGAGGGAGGAGAGAGAAGGGGGAATGTGGCGCGCTCGGGGAAGAGGCAGGGCTGGGGTGGGGATTTGGGGAAGGGGTCCAATAGGGGCAGGGAGGGGTGGAGTTGGGGTGGGGACTTTGGGGAAGGGGTTGGAATGGCGATGGGGAGGGGAAAGGGTGGGGTCAGGGCAGGGCCAGGGGCGGGGGGCGTGCGAGCACCCACCGGCACCGGGGAAAGTTGGCGCCTATGGCTTGAGCCTGTGCTTTGTGTGAGGGTCTGTCTCTTCCTGTCCCTCTACACTCAAGGTACAAGGCTGTGATGGTGCCATCATCCTCAGCTGCTGGTAACTTGGCCTTGTTCAGTTCTGCATCTCTCTGTTCCCTATTATTCCTGAGGCTCCACTAAGTGAACTAATAACTATGTTGTCCGAAAGGAACAGACTAGCTTATTTGAACAGTCACTAAAAATAAATAAATAAATAAGAGCAGAGATTGGGGGAATCCTTCAATGCTTTAATGGTTCATATATAAGTGTATTGACACTGAAAGTCTGGTGCCTCAAGTCTGAGCTCCCACAGGGCCCGACAGGCTGCAGCTGCTCTTGATGCAATATTGGAAAGGCCTAGAGGGAGGAATTCTTCAGGAATTCTGACAAATATGGGCAGGAAATATGGGCTAGCTAAGGGTGGAAGCTGCAGAAAGTTGAATTTTTTATTAATGAGAGAGTTTGCCTCCAGTTTTGTTTATCTCAGATGGAAAGGAAGTTTGCAGCCAGTGTGATGCATGGGAGGGGTCTGTCAGAATGATGTCATAGCGAAAGGGAACAGAGACTGATTGTGTGTAACACATACTGGAAGCGGAGCAGCTGAGGCCCATAGCGGCCACCTTATCAATTAGGTAATGTCTGACCTAGATTGGGGAATTTCATTACATTGTGCTAAGTTGTGTTGATGTGCTACCAAACATCTGTAAGGGCCCTTTCATTTTCTTGGGGAGCAGTGACTTCAACTGAATCACACTCACAAGACTGAGCGGGTGAATAATTCCCCAAAAAGCCAGGAGGGCTTTGCCCTCAATGGGTTTCCTATTGAGATACAACAGACGCTGCTACGGGCAGTGTTGACTGTGAGATAAACTGTTGTTTACATTTACACTTCTAAAATGCATTGGTTACAATAACAGCAAACATTAATTAGTAAAGCTGAGCAGTTGTTTTGTAGAGACTGCGAGGATATTTTGCAACCACTGCTGGATTTTTTTATCCTTTTTAGAGGCAGATTCAGAAGCCAAAAGAAACAGTAAACACTAGTACAGTTCTTTCCTTTGTAAATGTGTATTTTGCTATTTGAACAAAGTTGTTTATTGGTAACGGTTAGTACTAGGGTGACCAGATAGCAAGTGTAAAAAATCGGGAGAGGTGATGGGGGGTAATAGGAGCCTATATAAGAAAAAGCCCCCAAAATCGGGACTGTCCCTATAAAATCGGGACATCTGGTCACCCTAGTTAGTACTGAGTTCATCTGAGCCTCTAATAGTATTTTACAAACAAAACTTAAGTAACCCTCATAATATCCCCATGATGATGCAAGATTGTAAGCTGGGACCATCTTTTTGTTCTGTGTTTGTACAGAACCTAGCACAATGGGGTCCTGAGCTATGACTGGAGCTCCTAGGCATTCTAGTAATATAGATAATAAACATAATAATATTTTACAGGTGAGTAAAACAAGGCACATAGAGGAAAAGGCCAAGCTTTTCAAAAGTGAGTAGTGATTTTTAGTTCCCCAGGTTTTGAGTGCCCAACTTGACACATGTTAAAGGGGGGGTCTGATGTTCAGAAAATGCTGAGTGCCAACTCACTGAAAATTAGGTCCTTTTTAAGGTGTCCCAACTTGGAACTCCAAAAATGGAGGTACCCAGAATCATAATCACTCTTGAGAATCTTAGCCAAGGTGACTTGCCAGAGCTGAGACTAGATCTCCAACTCAGGGACACCCAAGCTCTAGTGAAAGCCATTAGACAACACTTCTGCCCAGGTGCCCTGTCTAGATTTGCAGTTATTTTAGCTGAAGTAAGTGATTCAGGGTGAGCTAAGGATTAAGAGGCCAGGTGCAAAGGTTCTCAAATTAGTTGGTAATCTAATCACACTCCAAAACTATATTATTCTGTTTCCCGTGTGGCGAAAGTGCCATTTGGAACTTTACAAACAAACAAGAAATGGGCCCTGCCCCAAGAAGTTGACAATCTAGTTAATTAATTATGTATTTTGTTATTGCAGTCATGCAGAGGCCATGTTTTTCTCGTGAATGTAGCCTAAGCAATATCACAGGAGATCGGTGATCACATACTATAGACAAAAGAATACAATAATAGCTGGATGTCCAGATATGGGAGAATCAGAATGACTGTTGGACATACACACACAGAAAAAAAGGACAGTGACAGGACTAGATACATAACACCTGATTCTGATCTCACTTAACACCAATGTAAATCAGGATTAGCTCTGTGGAATCTGTGAAGCTACACTCATGTAAATTCAACATGAGAGGAAAATCAGGCCCACAGAGAATTAAACAGACTAACTATGCAATGTGCTCATTCTTGCCAAATGCCCATCTTTTATCCTCCTAAACAGACCAGTCTTGTAAGCCTCTTTAAGTCTCTGGTATGTTAAAAGATATCAGAGCTCAGCTATTACTGCGCTATAGAGACAAACACTGCTGAAAGAAAACTGTGTTTGCTTGTTGTCCTTTGCCATTCAAGGCCCCCACCTCCCCACATTTTCCCATCAGAATAACAAAACAAAATTGGGCAATGCCTGGAATATTTCCCAGTGCTGGCTTTGGGAATATTCTCAGGGGTTTCTGAATGCAGAACTGGCTTCCCTTCTTGTGGAAGCCAATCTGCAGGCTATATAGTCTACAACCTGTTGAGCCAGTGGGGGAGAGCAAATGATATGAAACTGCTGAGTGGAGAAAACATAGCATCCCCTAGCTCAGAGAGCAATTGATTTAGGAGCTTTCCTTAAGTAAAAATTTCATCACTAAAGAGCTTTCTTCCAAGAGCCACTGAGAAATTGTCTCTCTCTCTCTTTTTATATATATATATATATATATTGCAGCTCCCCTGACCCAGGCTGCGAATACTTGAACTAATGGGCTTATTAGTTATCCTTGCCTGAAAAAAATGTAGTGGCAGGATTTAAGGTGGCACAAAAATGACTGAAGCATTATTGCTGAACATTAGGGAAGTTCTTCATGGTGTATTAAGATGGATAATAACCTTGACTTTTCCTGTAAGACTGAAGGGAGCACTAGGAAACAGCAAGAGTCATGTTTCCTATAATTCACCACACTAGAATTTCAGTCAAAATCAAATAAACACACAGTCTTGTAATTACCTTTAAGATACAAAAATATCATAATTCCTTGCTGGGAAAAGTTAGTGTCCCTCTAACCAGTTGGTTATTTTTATAGCCTTTGTAATTGGAATTTTTAGGCCCCCAGCCTGGAAGTTACTCCACTTGGGTGGAATCCTGCAAGGATTGAAATCCACAAGATCTTTATTAAAGTCAGTGTGATTCCATGTAGGGCTATGGACATGGTAATTTGCAGGATCGGGGCCTTAATTCCATATGTGTAAAGTAATGTTTGAAATGTGATTAGCTCTTGTTAAAAACAAAGCCAGGGAGAAAAATGTTGAACTGTTTTTATGAAAATCTTTGTCAAAACTTGAAATCCGTAACATTTTATTTAGCTGTACTAAAAAAATGAAAACATTGGAGTTCACGCTCTTAAAGGGGATTGGGAAGGTCCTGTCGCACCCAGAAGCCTATTTAAATGTTAATGAAGAAGGGGTGCAATTTGAGAGATAAGGACCACTTCCAATACTGGAGTTCAAGTCTTAATTTTCTGAGTGGTTTAGTGTGGAATAACAAAAGGCGTATTCTTCAGAATAGGCTACATTTTCAAGGAGAAGAACTTGGATTGCTCAGAGCAAGGGAAAGTGATAATGACCCACACTGTTTACACAACAATTCCATCACTCCCCTTTACTCCACTTCCAATCTGCAGCAGTGAGAATGGTGGCTTAGTTATCCTTTTAGGACCTGGTTCAATACCCACTGAATTCAACAGGATTCTTTCTATTGACTTTAGGCGTTAGATCAGGGTCAATATGAAGCTGATTTAGAACTGTTTGGAAAATGGGGGATTTGCTGATTAAAATTCCTACAGGAAAAATCCCCATTTGAAATTTTCCCCAAATGAACTGTTTTCCCCTGGGAAAATTAGAAGAATTAAGAAAGTGTGAAGTATCAGAGGGGTAGCCATGTTAGTCTGGATCTGTAAAAAGCAACAGAGAGTCCTGTGGCACCTTTAAGACTAACAGATGTATTGGAGCATAAGCTTTCGTGGGTGAATACCCACTTCGTCAGACGCAACAGAAAGTGTGGAAATAGTAAGAAAGTGTGGAAAACCCTATTTCATCCCACTTTCTTACTATTTTCCAACTTTTGCCAATTGGAAGAGCAATACCAAATGTAAAATAATATTTCTTTCCACTTTCTCACACTTTTTGACTTTTCCAAATGGGAAAAAAGTCACACAGTGATATTTTGTGTTACTTTCTAAGAAAATGAAAGTGAAAAAATGAAAGAAAGTGCTACTTTGTGTTATTTTTAAAAAGGAAAGTGTTACTTTCTTCTATCTTTTTAACTTTTTTTAATTACTGCTTTCTCTTGTTTTTCTAGAGGAAACTAACTAACTAACTAACAAACAAAAACCCTGAGTGCTAATGGGTATTTTCCTACAATTTTGAAATTAAAAGTTTCAAACATATCAATAAACTTCAGGGTTTTATCCTGACATTTTTCTTTTAAATAGCATTTTGAAAAACACAATATTTCATTGAAAAGAAGATCTTTTTCACAAAATAATTCATTTTTAATAAAATTACATTGATGAAAAAACTTTGCAGAAAAAATATTTCAACACTAAACTGATGGTGTGAAACAGTTAATTGCATGGTCAGTTTGGAATTATATAATTTACAGCTGTGTGAGTAATGACCAGTTCTGGATGAGTCATTAGTACCGAATAATAGTTCAAATCAGTGTGCCTCTTTGTGTAATTTCAAATGGTCTGCAAACACAACGAGATTTTCTTGAATTTATTTGTTGTTTGAAATTATGTGGCAAGTAACTTTTGTGAATAACATTTGGCCTTCAGCTGTTTTGGGAAGAAGTTCATTGCAATGACTTGGATTATTTTAATAGGAACTATTTTGGACAGTCATGTAAACCACGTTGAATGCACAAAAGGAGTTAGGCATCTAAATCCCTGTTTTAGGCATGTATGTCCCAGTTTTGTCTCCACTGCGATGCACAAATCTCCTGCTTAACGCTATAAGCACCTAAACACACTCGACACCTAAGTTTTCAGAGTAAAAGTTCCCTGGGTGTGTATTTTAGCCTCTAAACATGTGCACTGCTGTTCCTCTGTGGATAAATACTTAAATAGTCTGAGGGGAGGGAGAGGGAGCCTGACTGACTGCCTCTGTAGTCCAGTGGTTAGGACATCCACCTGGAAGGTGGGAGACCCAGTCCCCTGCTCAAATCACTCTTTCATTCTTTATCCACAATGGTACAGCTTCAGCAAGAGAGTTTGAGGGAGCCCCACATCAGAATATCCCATAGCCCACGGGTTAGAGCACTCTCCTGAGAGGTGGGAGACCTCTGTTCACATCATTTTAATCCCTCCAGTAGAGAGGGGACAATTGAACCTGGGTCTCCCACATCCCTGCTGAGTTCTCTAACCACTGGGCTAAAAGTTATATGGTGGGCACCACCACCTCCTCCTCTGGCTTTTGGTGCCTAACTCAAAAGAGGGTTCCCAGCTGTGAACTGCTAGCAGAGACAGGTACTTCCCTGTAGCCTGGACTTAGCTGCCTGTCTCTGTAAGGGTATGTCTACACTAGAGCTAGGAGTGTGATTCCCAGCTTATGTTAAATGTACTGGTGCTAGCTCTCCTAGAGCTAGTGTGCTAAAAATAGTAGTGGAGCCGAAGTAGCCTGGGTAGAGACACAGCTGAGCCACACCAAGTATGTACCCACCAGCAGGGCCAGCTCCAGGCACCAGCCGACCAAGCATGTGCTTGGGGCGGCACGTTGGGGCAGGGCGGAGCTCGATTTTTTATTTTTTTTTTATTCAGCGGCGCGGCGCTTGGAGGGGGGGCGGGTGCTCGGAGGGGGGGCGGGGGCTTCGGGTGGCGCTTGGAGGGAGGGCGGGGGCTTCGGGCGGCGTGGTGCTCGGGGGGGCGGGGTCTTGGGGGGGCGGGGGCTGGCGCGGTGCGGCGCTCGGAGGGGGAGCAGGGGCTTCGGGCGGCGCGGCGCTGGGGGGGCGGGGCTTCGGGTGGTGTGATGCTGGGGAGGCGGGGATTTCGGCGGTGCTCGCGGGGCAGGGGATACGGCGGGGCGGCGCTCTTCTTTTTTGCCTGGGGCGGCAAAAAAGTTAAAGCCGGCCCTGCACACCAGTGTCAGGTGTGTTTGTACTCGGCCCGGCTCAGCAATGCCTCTGTTGCTGCTAGCCATGCTAGTGCAGCTATGCTGCTATTTATATTCGTGCTAGCTAGATGGGCTAAGACAAGTATGTGGACACAAGCAGGGGAATCACACCCCTAGCTCGTAGGGTAGATGTCGGCTTTGTGAATCTCAGTGATTTTCCAGAGGCTGAAAGTTAGGCGCTGCGATACTCTGTCACAGCACCTAACTCCTTTGGCGCATCCAGACCCATGTCTGTTGCTATTCCCTCACTGGATGAGCACCATCAGGCTTCCAGTTCAATTACTATTACAAAGCTTGAAGTGTGCTCAGTGAATACTCCGCAATATTCACTTAAAATTAGCTGCATCAGCAAACGTTCCTGGGAGTAAACATATTTGTTAGAATAATTATGGAAATCAAACACAAAAGGGTTGTTGCAATACATGAATTCATTAAAGCAATTCAATTGCAAGTGAAGGAAAGTTCTGCTCTCCTTTCATGCCGAGGCAGCAGCACTGCAGGATGTTGGCTCTTACAACGGAAATTAAAAGGTGTGGAAAGGGATTGCAAAGCATCACTCTGAGCTGGATGTTCACTTAACTGGGGACCAAAGCCAAGAAAAAGTAAAGGGTCAGAAAGTGGCTCACTGGACGGCAAAGTCAATAATAAAGGTGCAAAAGGGCATCAATGAGGGTGCCTAGCCTATGAGGAGATAGCGTTAGGAAGGACTGCCTTCATAGTCCTTCATGGAATCGGTAGGAGTTTGGTTGTTGTTGCTGTTTGATTTTGGCTTCATGTAGGCTTTTTGGGCTACGAAGAAAATGATATTAAATTTTGAAATAACTGTCTTCTACCATATCACGCTCAGAACCAATATTCATATTTGGATAAAAATACTGTGTTCAGAACCTGGAATGAATGCCAAAACTGATGATTTCTGAGGTTGCAGAAAGGAAAAATCCACACAAAGAAAGCAGTGGGAATTTTTTGTCTCTAGGCCAGGTCATTGTTTTATGTTTTTACTCCCAAAAATATAGAGATGTTTTCTCCAAGAAAACTGCATTCCACTTTGCCTCAAATGTAGGCTCCATGCTGAATTATGCTTGCTGTGCCATTGTAGGCCCTGATCTTGCAAACACCTACGTATGTGCTAAACTTTTCTGCCATGCATAGCCCCATTGGTTTCAATAGGACTGTTCATAGCAGTAAAGTTAAGCAGGTCTTTGCAGGATCAGGGCCATAATTAGCAACTTTTCAGATTCATACTGAGAACAGCTTGTGTAGGCAGCTCAAAACATAACCTTCCCAATCAGTTTTATTGTACAATTTTCAATATATAAACATTTTGGCCACATATCAAGACAGTGGTACAAGAATGACTGAGAAACTGCCCCTCCCTGCAGTATGCAAAAGAAGACCTCATCCAAATCATAAGAAGTTCCCACTGCTGCTTTGAATTCTGCTTTGGCTGTCAATCTTGGAGTTGCTGCTGGTCCTTCCATCCCTCAACTGCTACTCATCAGAGAGGGGGTACTGACTCATTTGTGCCCCAGAAAAAAAAGCAGAAACTCTCTAAGCAGAAGATACAGAACTGCTGCAAGAGGTCACCTTACAACTTTGTGCAGACACCTGAGTGAAAATAGAATCCCTGCCAAAGAGACACAGGTGTATCTTCCAGCCACTGATTTGGCTGCTACGAGAAACCCGTGGAATAATTCCCAGCACAAAATAGAGAAAAGCTGTTTGAAAGCAAAGCCAACCCACCCCACTGTGGTATCTAGGAAGCTACGAAAGATCACAACAATTCTTGAACTTCACTTCAGTTAAGAGAAAAGCTTACTGGGAGGACAATGCCACACAAGGTGAGGAAACAGAAATAGAAGCATTTATAGATCTCGAAAGAGACTTATTAATAACAATGTGTGGGGAAATGTAACAGCTCATATATATAATGAGCACAGTGTATTTGGATTTTAAAACCATAAAAGCATAACAAAAACCATAACCCCTCGCATACTCAAGACTTTTACAATTTCCTCTAACGAGCTATCTGTCACAGATCATCCCTGATTGTTGGTATTGGCTATACCAGCAGTTCTCAACCGGGGTTCTGTACCTCCCTGTGGGGCTGAAGCTGGGAGCTGTGGGGTTGAAGCCCTGAGCCCAGGTGCCCTGCCCACACATAGCCCCTAGATTATCCCCCGCTGCACCCTAAACTAACCCCCATCCACACACAGCCCCTAACTCCCCCCCGAACCCTGAGCTACCTTCCCTGCACAGCCCCTAGCTACCCCCTCCCTGCACTCTGAGCTATCTCCCTGCCTGCACACAGCCCCAGCTACTCCCTTCCTGCACCCTGAGCTACCCCCTCACTGCACACAGCCCCTAGCTACCCCTCCCTGCACCATGAGCATTTTTCAAACTTTTTGAGCCGAGTCCCCACTTTGACTTACATTTTTTGGTTGTCTTCCCCCCCAACCCCGACAGGTGGGTGGCCTGCTGAGGTGAGTCAGAGGGTGGAGGTGGCACTCCCTCTCTGGGCCCCACTATGCAGAGCTGGCCTGAGCCCTGCTGCTCTTGCCTCCCCAAAATAGAAGTCAGACTATGCCTATGTCCTAGGTCCCCCACCCTGGCCCGAAGCCCCGAGTTGTCCCCTCTGCCCCCGCTGGGCCCTGGAGTTATTATAGCATGTTGAGGGGGGCCTCAGAAAGAAAAATGTTGAGAACAAATGGATATAAAATGGAGATTAGGAAGTTTAGACTTGAAATTAGACGAAGGTTTCTAACCATTAGAGGAGTAAAGTTCTGGAACAGCCTTCCAAGGGGAGTAGTGGGGGCAAAAGACATATCTGGCTTCAAGACTAAGCTTGATAAGTTTATGGAGGGGATGGTATGATGGGATAGCCTAATTTTGGCAATTAATTGATCTTTGATTATATGCCCAATGGTCTGTGATGGGATGTTAGATGGGATGGGATCTGAGTTACTACAGAGAATTATTTCCTGGGTGCTGGCTGGTGAGTCTTGCCCACATGCTCAGGGTTTAACTGATCGCCATATTTGGGGTCGGGAAGGAATTTTCCTCCAGGGCAGATTGGCAGAGGCCCTGGAGGTTTTTCGCCTTCCTCTGCAGCGTGGGGCCTGGGTCACTTGCTGGAGGATTCTCTGCACCTTGAAGTCTTTAAACCACGATTTGAGGACTTCAATAACTCAGACATAGGTTAGGGGTTTGTTACAGGAGTGGGTGGGTGAGATTCTGTGGCCTGCGTTGTGCAGGAGGTCAGACTAGATGATCATAATGGTCCCTTCTGACCTTAAAGTCTATGAGTCTATGAGTCTAACTTCTGGGCTATGCCACACATGGCCATTTCTGCCCGATCCAGAACAAGCATCACAAATGAGTCTTGCTACCAGCTTGCTGTTTTGGTGTGAACAAGTGTGAATCTGTGAGACTTGCAGATCATCTCCACCTTCCCATCATGCCTCAGATGTGGTCTCCTTTTACATGTCTCCTGAAGTTCTATACATGAATACACATTGGCTAATTAAAAACATACTTATTATTTAAAACCATACCATTTACTATACACTAGCGTTAAACATTAAATGTTTTAGGGAACAGTAAATATTCTTTTCCATGGGGGCATTTGTCTAAGCTTCTTTTGTAAGTTCCCCATGTTCGCCTTCCTTACTTCTTATTGCCCTGCAATTGCAGACTAAACACCACAGACCCAATGTGGTCTCGTGCACCACTGAACTGCAGCTCAGGAATCCTTGGTTCCATTCTTGGCTCTGCCATGGACAAGTTGGGCAGGTCACTTCATTCTGTGCCTCTGTTTCCCTTTCCGTCTCTTGTCTGACTGATCTACTTAGACTGAAAACCCTTCAAAGCAAGGATTATCCATGTGTTTGTGTAGCACCTGCCACAATGGAGTCCCGATTTCATTTGGAGCCTCTAGTCACTAATTCAGCGGTCCCTAAACTTTTTACCTCATGCCCCCTTACCCCTGTCGTGCCCCCCACCCCCGAGTCAGGGTTGGGGCCATGGCTACGGGGGGGGGGGGGGGGATGCGGACTGGGTAAGGGGCTGAGGCTGGGGCCACCTCTGGGGGTGGGTCTGGGAACGGAGCCAGCAGCTGGGGCCAGGAGTGGAACAGGGCATCACTCCCTCCCTGCCCCTGTGTTGGGGCTAGCCATGGCCCCCGCCACGGCCCTCTGAACATTCCTCTGTGCTCCCCTGGGTGGGGGAGGTGCACCCCACAGTTTGGGGACCTCTGCACTAATGTAATAGCAACGATACCATGTAAAACTTCCTTCGTGCAGAGAAGGGATGGACTTTGTTCCCTCCGGAACCTGTCAGTGCTGTTCCTGAAATGACCAAAAGGGATACTGCAAAGAAACAGGGTCTTATTTTCCATTGCCTTCATCTGAGTGTAGTCCTTTTATAGCTAGGCCAAAAGTGAGTGTAGCTCATAAAGGTAACATTTGACTCCCACTTTGCGCTCATTCTTGCACAGGCATAAATGACTAAATAAAATTCATGGTAGGGAAGGATCTGTCATTAGATTCTGCTTCCCCACACTCTTCAGGGGTGAGCCTGCTGCCTTGACAGTGCTCCGTGTCCCTGCCTGCTGAGAATCAAAGTGTGACTCCTGAGCTGTTGTAGTTCTAAACCACCAGGTCAAACCAATCGGTTCTAATTTTATTGGGGATTAGATCTGTTCATTTAAATTAGATTTCAACCAACCTCGGCTTGCGAACTTGGAGAGCCCTTTCCATTTGTATGCAGATTAGTGGTTGCCAGTGGTGGTTATGAAACTTGGGAGAACTATGATGGCATTTATTTCTTCAGTGTTGCTATTTTTGACCTTAAAAGGGTGAGATTTTCAATTTTTTTTACCCCCCAAAAATGATTTCCAGAAGTCCTCAGCTGCCTTTGCCATATCTCCTCCATGCCTCTGAATGCTGCTGCTTCCTTGCTTGTGTGTGTATGCCCTCTGCAAAATTTTTTGTATATATTTATATCTCGCTGGCTGTGTTGCCAAGGAGCTCTGAAAGAAAGCAGAGCTGAGATAACTTCTAATCCACCTTTCTGTGATAATGTGGCGCAAGTGAAAAAAGCCAGGGGTCTCTCTTTCTACTTTAGCTATGCCCTAGATGTGGTAAACGGGGGGCCTGTAACAGACGCTACAGGCACGTGAGAGAGTAAAGTTCCAAGGCCTGCAATTGGTGGGGGAGGGGAATAAGTACCTGGACAGTTGGAGGCCTTTTGTTAGGAAAATTTAGAAATTAAATGAACACCGGCTGTCAAGCATGAGACAGTGGATTGAGAGTGACAATGCCAATCACTGAACAAACATGAGTGGTATCCCACAGCAAGGCTTCTGACAGAGTCCTGGAGTTAGATGTGTTAGCGCACACACTTCACTCAGTCAGACAGGATTGTCCATGCCACTGTGCCCCTCATGCTGGGCAAGCTATTATTGTTCTCTCTGGAGAAGTTCTTACCACTATGCAAAACACACGGGATGAAAACAGGAAGTAGTTCTGGGCAAAAAGTGGGCATGGGAAAGGGAGGAAGAGGGGCTTCTTAGCATTACTGATGTGTATGGCTAGCCTCTATTCTTCACGGCTCTGAGTATCTTGGCCTCCTCCATGTTCTTTATTTATAGATAATATAACAGAGCCCTTGGTAGCTGGAACTCACAATGCTATTCTGCTGAGTCTGTCCCTGTCTGGCACATAGAGATGGCTTGATGGAGAATCTCTGGAAGAGAACTAATTCTCTCTTTGAGAAGGATTTCAATTCAGTGTTTTACTCTTCTTCATACTTGGGTTTTATTGCTAATGGGCCAGACTCACCTGTGATGTTGCTTCTAAGAGGTTCACGCTAGGGATAACTGTGGCCTATCATACATATTTTCCCAGTTTGGGCAGTTTTTTTGCCAATTGATTTTTTTTTTTTTTTGTATGCTCCACTAGTGCCTTTGGAACCTGTAGCATTTACTACATGGGAAGTGTTTTGAAAAGATTGATATGTCATGTAGCTATGGAAGGCTGGGATCAGCTCAAATCTTGCTCAGATCACTACTGATAGAAAGTTGCTGCCATCTGACTGCTCTTTACCGGCTACTATAAGATTATTTGTTGTTCTCTGTAAAACTTCTAATGGGCAGGTGTCTGTGTAAAAGTAATGCACTAATTATTGGGACCCTTGTCTCAGCAAAGAGGTAAAGTACCAAATGATTTTAGGAGACCAAGCTCCTGTCTCACCCTTAATGTTGATACCTTCAGGACTGGGTTGAAGCATCTTTGCAGGGTATTATGTGGCACCCATAGGTACTGGAACTAGGAGTGCTTTACCCCCTGGCTTGAAGTGGTTTCCATAATATACAGGACAGTTTTTGGTTCAGTGGCTCTCAGCACCCCTACTAGAAAAAATTGTTTCAACACCCCTGGTGGCACCTGCTGTACAGTATCTGCTCTATACAAAACAGAGGATTTCTGTTCCCCTAAAACACTGTTTTGATATTTATGGGCAAGAGATTTTATTTAATCAGGGCCCTCTGCTACTGTTTACACAGTCTTTTACCTGAGAGGTGGCTTAGGCCTGGGTCAGGAGTGAAGAGCAGGGAGTGAACTTGTACTAGGGACAAGTTGTGCATTTTTTGTCTAAGGATTTTTTTTTTTTTTGGAAAGACTCATTCCACAAATAAAATACAACAGAACCAGCCTTGGACCTTAATATACCATGTTAAGACACAATGTATATCAAACGCAGTGGCATCAGCAAATCAGAAAAAGGCACAGGTCTATTGAATCTCAGAATTAGCAACTTTAATTCTGGCATTTCCTAACTTTTCAGAGGCTGACTTTGCAAACTTAATAATGTAGCTTTTTTGGGACATAATTTCTGAGTTTTTCTTTTTCTTTCAGCCAACTGGAAAAACAACAACAAAAATTTCACCTTGTGGAGTCATATTGAGCCAACACATGGTTCAACAGCAGGCTTAGGGTCTTTAGATCCATAGAACAGTTCTCTACTACTTGAGCTGGTGGGGTAACTGATAGTAGTAGCAGACTGTTATCCTCTGTGCAGACCTGCCACTAGAGGGATGTGACACACAATTTGCCAGTTGGTTTCATGGCCCTTTGCTGACAGCAGAGGAGTGTTGAAATTCAGGAATCTTGGGTTCAATCCCAGGTTCTTTAGGGGAGTGTCCTTTAGTGGTTATAGACCCTTCTGTCCCTTTCTGCTCCTAGCTCCCCCTCCCTAGCTCCTGCCCCATCCCCAACTCCTGTCCCTTCCACCTCCATTCTTCTCCTCACTCTCCCCCCCCAGGCTCATATGCCTCCTCCCCACCACCCAAGTTCCTGCCCCCTGTACCCTCACCCTATGCCTCTTCCCCTCCCCTCACCCCCATTCCTCACTCATTTGCATTCCAGTCAGGCTGTTTCTCCTCTCCTTTTGCTTAGGCACCATTAGGGAGCAGTGAGAACATAATAAATGCAGTCTCCCTGTTCTCCATACCTATGCCTGGCTCCACATTGGCCAGGAAGAGCAATTGCAGGGAGTGTCCTGCTCAGCCCCAGCAGCCCTGGGCTGGAGATTGCTCAGTCACAATGTGGGGATGAGGCACACACAGGCCGGTCAGCGTGTAGGGATGGTGAAGGGATGGTGCATGCTCAGTGCAGACAGGACCTTCAGAGAATTTATCTGACAAATTAACATGTCTTTACCGAGCATGTGCAAATTGCATTTCTTCAGATTAGGGCAGATTTTCACAGGGATGGCAAAATGTGCATCCATGACCTCAGGGAGACTACCTTTGCAAAGTTCAAACCTTTGCTCCAAGGCATGGAGGTGCTAGCGCTTCTCAGCAAAATGTTGTCAGAATTATTTTTAACATGAGCAGTACAACATACTTCCTCCTACTCTTGTTCCCAGAAGTGGCTGAATCATTTTAGCTGGAACTTCCCCAAAAACTTCAACCTGAGGAGCCACCCAGTATGGAAAATTTCAGCCCAAATGGTAAGTCTGGCAAAGTTACAAGCAATGTAAAGAGGGTCGTATAATGGGACTTGTCAGGCAACCTTATCTACAGGCAGTTCTGCTTGCACTGTCTATAATAACTCTGTTCCTGCTTGTTTATCCATTCCTATTTTGTAGCCAGACCTACACTGTGCCTTGGGATGTTACCACTGACTCACTTTTTGTCTGCCATATATGCTTTTTTGCTCTTCATTTATAACTTGCCTCCTCCACTAAGCTGCCTTGTCACAAGGCTCTCATTTTCAGAAGGTAGGCACTGCATCTTCAACACTACAACAGTTTTATATGAAAAGGTTGCTCCCTTCCTGCCTGTTCTTGAGATTATATTGCTGCTTCTCTGCAGCACGTCTGACTTCCATCCTCCTGCGTCACTGTGACTGGCTCTCAGTGCATGACCAATGCGTCAGTCCAGCTCTGCCATTCTGTGTCCGTGCTGCTGTGCTGATGTCAGGGCCATTTCTAGCCTGTACTGCAGCTGCCACTGCCAGTTCTCTTTCCGGTCTTGTAGTCGAGAGTCCCTGCGGCCCAGGGCTTTTGTTAATGCTGCCCATTGCTTTGTCGTCCCCTCCCCAGCTGCTTGTCGATGCCCAGGAAGCAGTAGTGTTATTTTTAAGGGGTGGACAATACTGGATAGAGAAACTTGGAGAACATTACACGGCATCTGTGCTAGCTCCTACGGTAATCAATGGATCACCGTAAGATTCTGTAATCGGGACCTACAGATTGCTGCCATGGTACAAACCTGGGGCACACTTTTCAAAAGTCCAGCTTCTGGAAAATTAGACACCTTTAAGGTATCTCAAGTTGAGCACCCAGAATCACCACTCACTCTTAAAAATCTTGTCTGCTGCTGCCTAACCCAGCATAGGGCCCTGTCCTGTCCTAAGTTACACCAGTGTAAATCAGGAGTATATCTGTTGAAGTGAATGGAGTTATATCAGTGTAAAACTTCTGAGAGATCAGACTCAGGCCCATAATTCTCATTTTACCTCTGTTTTTATTGTTTTCCCAAAGCTAATTACTTACCTTGTGAATAATGGGCTACGTGGCTACAAATATCATCTCAATATAAATCAGAATCCACGTATGTCCTTCCCTAGTGGTTGAGAATTTCTGCACTAGACAGGTTATACTGTGCTTGTTGAGAAGGATGTTGCATCCCCAGAGGAAGTCTCTTACTTACCATGTATTTATCCCAAACTCTGTTGTAATATTATGAGCAATAATAAATAACTAAAGAGCAGGGCCGGCTCTAGGATTTTTGCCGCCCAAGGCAAAAACAATTTTGGCCGCCCCCCCCCCGTTTTTTAATTACCCCACCCCCAGCCCTGCCTCAACTCCGCCCCTTTCCTGCCTCCTCCCCCCAGGCTCTCACGCCTAGGAGGGAGGGGGAGACTCCGAGTGGCCGCGGCGCGAGCGCCGCTTCTCCCCCTCCCTTCCAGGCTCTCAAGCCTGGGAGGGAGGGCGAGTAGCGGTGCACGAGCGGCGGCAGCGGAGGTGAGCTAGGGCGGCCGGGGCACATTTTTAGGGGCGGCATTCTGGCGCCGGCCATGCCGCCCCTAAAAATGTGCCGCCCCAAGCACCAGCTTGTTTTGCTGGTGCCTAGAGCCGGCCCTGCTAAAGAGCAGTCAGCCAGTGAAGCCCTAATCCTGTTGGAAGTGGTGTGCAGGGTAACCCTTGTACAACAATAGACCAGGGAGAATGCCTCTGGCGTCTGTATTCCTTTACCTTCTGTGTTTGTTTTCTTACCTCAGGTATTTAAAGACAGGGTTACAATCTGCATGGTCAACAATTCAGTTAATCTTTATTAAAGTGTTAGTACCTAAAAAAAAAAAACCCCGTTTCGGTGCTGTGCTTATTAACTTCATAATACTGGAAATATTTTATATCCATGGGAGAGAGCTTTTTAAATAATAGGACTTTCTCTTTGGTCAAATCAAAATAAAGTCCAAACGTGAGGCAAACCTCCCTCCCCACCTCCCCAAACCTCCCCAAACTCTTCTCAAATCATTCTCTCAAATATTGAGCCTTCTCTTATTCTTTTTAAAAAATCTACTTTAGTATCTTGTAGGAATGAACTGAGACAAAATAGCACCCAATATTTGGGACCATTACTACAGAATGCTGCAGTATTTGTTTTTTATTACAGAAGAACTGGATGCTAGACATTTAAAATACTATTTTTTTTAAATCTCTTGGGAGTTTGTCTGTTTGACATCTGCCTGATAGCTGGATCCATTCCTACTTTTACAGCCCATACACAGAGAGAGTGACACTCTGCAAACAAAACATTGTCACCTGAACAATTCACTCAGCAGCTCGCTTTGCTGTCCATCAGAGGGGACTCATCTCTTTCTCTTTTTAAATTCTTTCTCTCTCCCCGCTTCTGATCCTTTGTTGAAATTGACATCTCATCCTTTGGCCATCATTCATCCTAGCCACTGCAAACTTTGGAGAAAATAAAAACCCTGCTCCCCTAATCAGATTAGAGGGCCTGCAAATTGAATTCAGCCCCTCTCAGTGTCCCCTTAGCTGGCTGTCATTAGGAGCAAAGGCTGGCCCTTGGCAGAGGCCCAAACACCAGCTAACTGAATTTGAGATGCTGGAGTCTTGACAGGCCAAGGGAGGTAATTGAAGAGCCGTGGGGATATTGCAGAATTTCAGGCCGTGAGGATTACACTGGGGGATCCTCAGGGCCCATCTGTAGTGGGGATGGGGCTCTAAAAAGCCACTGTCTGGGACTTTATCTTTGCTACAAAGATCAACACAAATGGATGGAAAGAAGTAACCTTTTTACCCAAACAAACCAGGTTTTCCGAATTCTCTATTACTTCCTTCTTGAGCCCAATCTGATGGTGGTAGTTTGTTTTGTTTTTGTAGTACAGGAATGTCCAAAGACTGTGTCAGGCACTGTATAAACACACAGTAACAGCAAATGTAGCATGATTCAGAAATAACTTCATAGAATATATTAGTATAAATAGAAAATAAATCTACAAGTCAATGTGGGGCTTATTTTCACATTTTTTAACTTCTGGAGTTGTATTAGCTCTCTCTCATCTTTTGTATAATTTAGCCCAAAATAAGATATTGGATGAAATGTAATGGCCTGTGATACACAGGAGGTCAGACTAGATTATATAATAGTCCCCTTCTGTCCTTAAACTCTATGAATTTAAGATTTTAGATTCAGGGCCTGACTTTAGGTACATTTTTGCATTTAATTTAATTTTTATTAAATTTACCTACTTGTTTTTATTGTTTGTTTTTTAAATGACTGTTTTCTTTTTCTTTAGACAGGTTAAAATTGCTGTGTTCATCTCAGTAAAACTGTTTGGTCTACCCTCCAAAACAAAGCAGTTTTTATTGAATCAAGACCAAAAACATCAAAGGTCCAGTTCAACATTAGTTTATATGCACATTCTAAAGCTCTTTAACTTCTGCTGCAGATGCTCTTTCGTAGTCATGGGGCATTGGACCCTTTGACAAAGTGTCTGAGAATGATAGATTGATCTCAAAAAAATAAACTTGAAGCTAATCAGAAACCTGTCAATCTTTATTTAGTTGGAACAGCTATAGAGGAAAAAAATATAAATTATAAAACATTGTAAACAGCTGTTAAATTTCTAAAAAGAACACACGTTCTAGGTAGATTAATGTGGTTCAGAACTGATTTGTTTATTGCCTTGTCTACACACAGAAGTTATACCTCTTTAACTACACTACTATAGATAAAGAGGTACAATCCCCATAGTGTGTACACAGTTATATCGGTATAAGCTTATTTATACTTGTAAATCTTATTCCTGTATGTGAAGGGGAATAAGCTATACCCGTACAAATCACCTCTATGCCAACAGAATTGCATCCACACAAGGGGTTGTACCACTCTAAGTATATTGGTACATTTATCACACCCCTAACTGAAATAGTTATACCTGTACAAAAACAGTGTGTAGACCAGACCTGTTTATACATAGCACTAAGACAGAGCTTCATCTCCAACAATCGTAACTTTCTTTAAGTTCTTCAAAGACTGATGTTTTTTCAGAGAGAACCATGCTTTTAAAACTGTGGTATTGATGCTGTTGTGAGACATCATGTTTTGCACACCAGTCACATAACATGCAAACCATGCAATTTCAAATGAGCTAATGTTACATGTTTACATGTCTCATCCTGAAGAATTCTTATCAGCTGCCTCAGCCCTCTAATGTATCATTTCAACATATGGATTGGTAGAACACAGCACACACTAGGGGCCAGATCTTCAGCTTGTATGAACTGACATAGCTCCACTGCGTTCACAGGAGCTATGCTGATTTACAACAGCTGAGGAACTTGCCCTATATGTTTACGCACAGTACTATAGGTGGGGCCGGTAGTGCAGCCTACTGCTAATGTTGCCTAAGACTTTTCATTATAAGACCCTGTTTTCAGTTGCTCATAACTTTGCCAAACTTTAACCAGTTAAACTGCAATTTTCCGTGCTGGGGGTCTATCTCAGGCTGAATGTTTTAAAAAAATTCAGCCAAAACAGTTCAACTGTTTTTGAGAACAAATCTAGGGGAAAAAGGAGTTTTGTCCATATGAAAAAACTCTGGCAACTTTCTTTGAAAAGCTTTAGCATCCCCATGCTTTGGAGCAGGACCATGCCATCCTGGTGAAAACACGACCAAGTTTGGCCAAGTATTCTCTGCATTCTTTGAAAAATTGCAGTTCGCACATGCTCAGTAGGGACTTGTTACATTTTAGAAGCTAAATTCTCCAAAGCTTCTATCCACACTGACCATACTTTAGTCTGGGTCTGAGCAGAACTTTCCCTATAATTGCAGCCCTGGGATACTGTGGACTGTGTTGGGTCTGGGCACCTGAACTGAGAGCAGGGAGACTCACTCCTGTACCCTTAATGACCCTCCTATTAGGCGTAGGCAGCTTGGAAGAAAAAACTTCCTCTTTCAAATGCAAATGTGACAAGAGCCAGATTTGTGGGGGTGGATTAGATTGGGAGAAAAAGCCTGGGGAAAATGGGGGGCAGAAACTGGGACTGGAGGTGGGAGAATAGGACTGGGAGTTGGGGGAGGAGGCTGAGACCATCTAGGCAAAATCCTATTTTTAAAAAATAATTTCCTTTTTAAGTCCTCATCCTCCTTGCCCATAACTCTGGTCATGTTATGTCTCCCTTCCCCCTTTTCATTCACATCCCTCCATGAGCTTCTTTGCTTGATCTGCATCCTGATCAAGGCTCCCCACAACGCTGCTTCACCCAATGACTCTGTCCTTGTCTCTCTCCACATTCTGCCTTTACTCTGCACTCTGTCGCCATCTCCAGTCTCACAGGATCCTTTGTCTCAATCTTCCACTTGCATCTCTATGGCTTTTCCTGTTCAACTCTCTGTCCGGAATGCTCTCCTTGATCCATTCCTCCTTGCTCTTCTCCTTCAAGTCACTCGTGTGCTAGACTACTTCTTGCAAGTCTTCCAGCCACTAAGCATCCACCCTTCCACTCCAGCGTACAGTGAGATATATATATATATATATATGTGAAGTTGCTACATATAAAAAAATCATTAAAATAACAAGGGACTCCCATGATCAGTGCATCACCAAAACTACTGAAATTACATTTTTTGCCTCATCTCCTTCCTGTACAGGCTTTGGCAGGTGCAAAGCTTTTCAACTCATTTTATTCTGTTACGGGCAAAATGTGCCCCTTTTCAGTGTGCACAGAGGGCTCTGCCAGCAAAGGAACTGAATGTGATTCCACTGCCTTGGAGAGGGTCAGGTTTGAGGAGCCCAAGCAAGAGGTGCATGCCTGCCACAGTGCCATCTCCAGAGGGACACCATTCCTTTGGGACTGGGTCTTGTGGATCACCTGCTTTACCAACCCACCCAACCATTCTCTGCAGCAGCACAAGTACCACAGAGGACACTCTGGCCCTAATATTGGAGTAATGGTACTAGAACATCTTCGCTGCCATTCTGAGGCCTAGAGGGAATTATTCCTTCTGCCCCATCCTTAAGGAACTTTGTGACATGCAGCTCAGCTGTTGGGGTTCTACTGTGGAGATAGAATTCAGAATTGTGGCCTCAGTCATTTAGGAGGTCTAACAATTCTAATTTTTCTAAAAAAAGTGTTACTTTTCCTCTTTAAGGCCAGGTTCTACTCTGAAAAGAGCTTTTTATTGAGGGGTTGAACTAATGGGATTGCTACAGCTTTAGAGGTGGGAGAAGATGCAGACCTCCTTTCACCCTGTGATTCAGGATACACTTAGTTATTGCCAAAAGTTGCCTCTTCCTCCCACTCCAGTGTATTTTGCCTCTTCTGAAACCTATCTAATATCCTACCCTATTAAGCTCTATCTCTAATAAGAAACCTCTCTGGCGTGGCCTGTGTATGTTTGCTGTACAGCAGAGTGCGAGGCCTCACTTTGTATAATGGTTTAATTACAATGTCAGTATGGATTCATTAGCATGACAGCTGTCACTGTAAATGGGCGAGCAGGGAGGCTTTCAGAGCCCCTGGGGTCAGGATAATTGATGTAGTGAACAGAATACTGTATTTACTAAACAATGGGCTGGGTCTCTATTTTGACCTGGGAAGGGCAATCAGTGTAAGAAGGGAATCGATAGCAGCTGAATTTTCATCAGGGATCAGATTGATTCAGCCACGTTAACCTCCTCACACAGATTATGTTCTGCTGGAGCTTGGATGATGATAGCAGGCTCCAAAGGAGGGCTTACAGACTCTTACAGATTCATGAGGGTGTTTTTTGTTTTTGTTTAATACTCAGCATATTCTGAGATCTAGATCAGCAGCCTTGGCAAGTCAGAGAAAGAGAGAATCTACCTGAACTGTATTCAGATGTTCTTTATATTTGTTTCTCCTTCACTTCCCCAGTCTCTTACTTTTCCTGATATAACACCACAGAATAGTTTTCCTCTTCTACTTCTCTTTGTAAAATGGGCTAATGGAATAGTAGTTGGACAGGAGTTAACAATATTGACATTTTTTCTTGAAAGGAGTTCTCTTCCATCAAGTTTTAATGCATCACCTTTGCCACCCAGAATCTGCTGCTTTGTGTAGTGACTAGTTGAGGTTTTATGTTGGCTTCCCAATGACACTGTTGCTGTAATTCCATAGGCTGGCTCCACAGCGGGGGCCCATCTTAAAGCTTCTGATGGCACACTTGCCATTCAGAAAAAATATCTCAGGTTTACAATTGCTCCTTGTATTTCTTCTTTTTCTCATCTGCCTGTCTTTGAAGCATGGGAAGTTTGCAAAGTTATTTTGTAAGTGATCCTAAAGACGGAGGCCAACCAAATAAGGCCCCGTTAGACCAATATGTAAGATAGCTGGTTGAAATATTTCAACAACAACAAAAATGTTGTTCTGATTAAGTCAAATGTTTTGCAAAAATGTATCAATTCAAAAAAAATTAAATTAAAATTGAAAATGAAAAAATTGGTAGTATTACTTTTTGAAATTGTTTTGTTTTCTTTTGGTACAGAAAAAACACTTTCTCCACTTTTACTTTTTTCCATTGGAAAAAGGGGAAAAGTAAAAAGTAAGGGGTCCCCCCCCCAACTTTCTAACTTTATAAATTTCCCCCCCCCCCACCCCCCCCCACCCACTTTCCCCATTCAAACTAGGGGGGAAAGCTTTTCTTAAAAAATGGATCGTGAATGTTTGGGATTTTCCCCTACCAAAATGAAATGATTTTTTTTGGAAAGTTTAACATAAAAAAGCTGTTTAAAAACATTTTGTTGAAAAATGAAAAATTTTGAATTAAACAAAAATATTTTTTCTATATATACTTCCCCCTCCCCCAATGCTAGTAGACATACAGTACACCATATTTATCCTGCAAAGAGGGAATCCAACACCGTTCCTGTGGAAAGGCAAGCCCCATCTTGTTATCATTTAGATCTTGTACTGTAGTGGCCTTAGTTGAGATTGGGGCCCCATTGTACTAGGCACTGTACAAATGAATGGGAGGGAAAAGCTCCACAAAGCTTACTGTCTAAATAGGGAGGGAGGGGAACTAGAGACACAGAGAAATTAAATGATTTGCCCAAGGTCACAGAGCAGGTCTGTGGCAGTGGCAGGATTAGAACTGAGGTCTTATGACTCCCTGTCCACTAGACCATACGGCCTACCTTATTGTAAGGGTTTTATACTTGCTACCACCAACATAGTATCTACGCAGTCACTTCCATGACAAACACAGTAAAATGAGTAAATGCTGGACACTGTACATGTCACACTTATCAAGTTTGGGGCATATTAGTAGAAATAAATCTTTTATAACTCTCGTGAGCCATAAACATCCTGTTAGGGTCTAAATGGGGAGCCTAATCATAATCCAAATGTTTTCACTCCAAGTGCAAAACCAGAGGGAAAATATTTCACAGCACTGTTAACATGCTGTAGAGTAAACCGGACTGTTACAATATGCAAAGTCCCTGAGAAGGCACAGGAAATTGGCACACCAAGGGTTAATCTAACAGCCAGGGGATCTTCACTTAGTTAAGAGGCAGTGACTTCTATGATAAGTTAGACTTGCATAAAGTCATCGCAAGGGCACTATGTGTGTGTTTCGCCCAAGACACTGACCTGCCAGGATTTAGTATTGTACTATAGAAGCTAATGTGTTTGTTTGGTTTTTTTAAAAAAGGTATCATCCTATGCCTGGTTTAAAAAATGTAAAATAAAATGATTAATATTGGTAATGGGTAGCGAAAGGAGTAGATGGGGAGGGAAGAGGGCACAATCAGATTGACTCTAGAAGAGGCTTCTGCACACACACACTCATTGTGTCGCCTCTGTTGGTTGCATAAGTGCTTTTAAAATAATGAAATTACTGCCATCAGAAAGAGGAGAGAGAGATGCTCGTGTCATATGAGATTTTGGGGGGAGACGGAAGGGAGAGGGGGAGTTCAGTTGTTTGGTTTAAAAATATCTATTGCTATATTTGCACTGGCGCAGGAAGTCAAATTGCCAAGTCTTTTAATAATTAAAAAGGAAATGCCTGACAAAGTAAGAAAATGTATGCAGAAGGAGTTTTTTGTTTTAAAATAAGCAAGTCATCTGGACGTTTCATACTGTGTGGTCTTTATTAGTTATGGTAAAAGCGTGTTTTACCATTGTTAGTGGGGTAGGAAAGGGAAAGAAAGTGTGTCTGTATGAAACATATACGTACATAATATGCCTGCTTGTGAACTGATCTGAACGCTGCTTCCCAAAGCAAGAACTCTGTGCATTTTGCTTTATTGTAAAGGAAGGAGTGGCTTTGCAGCAGTGAACGTTTGAATTCCCCACCTCATCGGTTCTTGTAATGTTTCTGTGAGGGGCATCAGCATTAAAGATGCAATATTAGCACAGAAGGAGACGTCATTTCACTCAGGTCGGAGAAGGGAAGAAAGCAGGAGGAGGGGCAATGGAGGGGAGGGAGCCCTCCTGTGAATAATTTTCAATTCAATTAGTGTGTGCTGAACAAGGTAATAAAAAGCATCAGGGACGGGTGCAGATGTTTCAATAACAATTGGCTCCACTAGAATCTTCATTGATATGGAAAATAATATAAATAAAAAGCCAGTGTCTGTGCTTGTGACAAATAGGGGGTTTTACTAGTCAACCAAATACCTGCTAGCAGTACTCTCCGAAGAGTGAAAACAGAGAACCTACAGGAGAAGCCAGTTCCCAGTGAAGGCCCCTCACTGTGTACAGTGCTAACAGTTCCTTGGTGACAACACAAAATCTGGTGAGCTATGTTGTGCTTTCCCTGGGTCTGCATAGTCCTGTTAAGTGACAAAGATCAGGTAGGTTTTTTTGAGGGCACTGATAATTTCAGGCACACAACTTCAAAAATGTTATGAGCTGCTGTTTGGATGAGAAATATTTAGGATGGGATTTTATAATGTGGCTTGACTAACCAGCCCTTTTGTTTTCGGTAGTAGAAAACTAGAAACTGGAGTTACTCTTTGATAGCTCAAATGCTAGAAGCATGCACTTTAGATCTTATGATCCAGAGTTCTGTGCCACTAATGACTGGTTGGATTAGGGATGTTATAATAATGAGCACTTTAGCCAAGAAGTGTGCCTCACAGTCAGTCTCTCCAGATCAACCCTGTAAGCCTCAGTATTTCAATATTAGACTGCATGTTTCATTGGGAGTGACTGTGCACTGGCAGAAGACGGATTGATGGCTTAATACTATAGATCTTTTCCCGCCTGTAATTTCTATGAAAACCTGCTTGTTGCAGTAAAATGACCAGCATGTAGCTGTGCATGTGAGAAGTAGCTGAAGAGATTGGGAAGGTAATCCTTATAGAGGGCAGCATGCTAATCAAAAACAAAGGGAACTGACCTCCTCACTCCTTTCACTTCAGGGGTGTCTTCACTTCTTCTCCTGTAGCAACCTCACTTACAGGAGTTTTGGAACAGCAGAATTTGCATTTCTTAGGTATTTTGCTGACTGTGTCCGCTTCTTAGAGCTCAACTTTCTGAAGTGCTGCAGTGTGCATAGGTGCATGTAAGCCCTGTGAGAGCTGGTGCCCAATCTCTGCCCAAAATAATTGGGCATCTCCCGCTCTCCTAAGGATCTTCATTCTCCCTTAAGAGACTTGGTTTCATTCCCCCCCCCCCCGCCCTTTCTTCTGCAGAGACACTTTCCTGAAATCCTGAGGACTGTCAAAGAAATGTTGACCTGTCTTCTCTTATAAGTAGACTAGAAGTCTGTACTGGCAGAGTCGGAGTTGATTGTCTATCTTATCTCAGGTCATTGGTCTCTAGCTCAGGCTTTCACAATCAACTACAAGTCCTGCTCTTCTGGAGTCACAGGTTAATGACACACTGTGTTTAGTGTGGTACTCTTCAGGGTCTTTGACTATCACCTGAAAATTAAAGTAAAAATCCTGTATCCAAACACCTATGAACATGGAGGGGGGGGGGAGAGAGAATCTAGATCTAGCTCTGAACTTTGGATCTTCAGCTCATCTTTGCATTAAATAACAGACCATGGCCTGATGGGAGGACTCCTAGAATAAAGGAGAATTGTGCTGTGTGGGTGACCCTTGGAAGCTCATACGGTTGTTGATTAGTGGGATGATAATGATTTGTATAATTTACCTATATAACATGAATATGAACAAAACACCTAAAATAAATAAGGCTGTCTCTTGAGTCATAAGTTGCTTCTGGGCTTTCACTGACCAGAGGTTTTGCCTTTTCATAGAGTGTTGAACCTAACTTTCTCTACCATTAGGTTATGGCAGAGATTTTTAGATTTATTTATAATCTGTCCAACACTTTAATACAGAAATTGTCCTGAGGGACCATATGCCAACCCTCCCACAATCTCATGGATCGTTCCCCTCATAATAATGATGGGTAGGTAGCAATTGCCTACAATGGAGAATATTTATGTATGTTTAGGTGTCTGAAGCCAGTTCAGCAGCTGGAAATGAGAAGGAGCAAGCACTATATGACCAGCCAGCTGTTCTTGGACCGCCACAAGTTTACCATGAGCCAAAAGTGGTCCATGGACCACAGTATGGAAACTTGGGGGTTATGGATTTAAACTTCTCAGCATTGTCTCATCAATTTGATCTAAACACAAAACTTTGGCTCAAGACTACTCCCAGGCTGGTTTTTCCAGTTATTTCTACATTAAGATAAAACTAAGGATGGGAATAATGGACCATATTGTGATCTCCATTACACCCCTATAATCCCACTGAAATTGTTGCAGAAGTTAATCGTGTTATGCTGGTGTAGCTGAGAGCAGAACTTGGCCTAGTCTATCTGTTTGCATTAACTTGGCATGCAAGATAAATCTGCCTGTTTCTTCAGAAACAAAGGGGCAAAACTCCAGCTGGTGTAAACTGGAGCAGTTCCACTGACTTGCAGTTATGATGGTTTACACCAGCTGAGGATCTGGCCCTCCCTTCTGTTTCTAAGAATCTACATCTCTTATGATGAGAGAGGCCAACTGCATATTTCCACTCATTGGTTGTAGACTGTCTCTTTAGGTCAGTGTTTCCCAAACTTGGGATGCCGCTTGTTTCAAGAGAGCCCCTGGCGGGCCGGGCCGGTTTGTGTACCTGCGTCGTCTGCAGGTCCGGCCGATCGCGGCTCCCACTGGCCGGGGTTCGCTGCTCCAGGCCAATGGGAGCTGCTGGAAGCGGTGGCCAGTACGTCCCTCAGCCCGCGCCTCTTCCAGCAGCTCCCATTTGCCTGGAGCGGCGAACCGTGACCAGTAGGCGCCGCGATTGGCCGAACCTGCAGACGCGGCAGGTAAACAAACCGGCCCGGCCCGCCAGGGGCTTTCTCTACACAAGCGGCATCCCAAGTTTGGGAAACACTGCTCTAGGTGATAGATCAAAAATGCACTGTTCTAGAACTTTTGTTACAACTATTGTGGATAACATGATGAACACACATTCAAAGGAGCATATTTGTAGAAAGGATATTGTACCGTCTTGTGGAAGTAAATGCCATACTCATGCATTCAGACTGAATGTTCTTTATTAGCAAAACTTCAGCTGTTTGCTTCACACTCTAACAGCCAATGCACTAGTCTAATTTCTAGTAATGCTGGACCAGAGGGTCTCGGGCTACATTATGTTTGCCACAAAGGGACACTATTATAAATATCCTCTTTCTTCAGGGACAAGGGAAGCCATTGGTTGACTCAAACATGATAGCTAAGTTCAGCTATCAACTTCTGCCTTTCTGCTACTAGTTTATAAATTCAATGCATTTATAGCATCCAGATTTCAATATTATAAAAAATTGCATTATGATATCTTCTACACAATTAATGGTTACATAATTTGGTGAATCAAAGCTGATCTGTTTTCAGGTACAGAATATTATAACAGATACAGTCCATTATTTATTTATTTT
>NW_020698074.1:5569168-5596158 GCF_002925995.2 Terrapene triunguis | reverse complement strand
TGGGGACTTTGTTCTGTATGCGTGTGCACGTAGCACACTGGGGCTTGGGTCCATGCTGCGGCTCCTAAGTGCTCCTGCAATGCAAAAAATTAATAATAACACACACACACACACACACCCTGTCTTATGCACGAATGATTTTCAAACAAACAAAAAGGCCTATAAATGCATCAAACTTTTGATTTGATGCCTATTTGACAATCTCTAGCATTTGTGCAATATTTTACAGGCATGCTGCTGGTCCATTTCCTGTCTGATTTATGTTTTATTATGGAGAGAGCTAAAACAGCTCAGATAATTCATTGGTGAGGTACTGTTGCTTTATGTTAGTGAAATTAGAAAGTAAGATCTATCAGCATGTAATAGGACCATAAAAATAAGCACAGCCACAGCATCCTAAAGCAGAGTAATTGAATCATTGCAAAGATACACTCGAAAACAACCTTCCACTTAGAACTCCTGCAGTATATCAATGGAACTTTTGGTTCCTCTGTAGTGGAACAATAGACCAGTCTCCTTCTGAAGTGGTGGGGAGAATGAAAGGAATTGTTTGTGTGTTATAACATACTAGGCAATACAAAATAAATGTGATTTCTTATAAATTAAAATATTATGGTTTTCGGTCTCAAGATATCCCAAGGTGGATTTAGTCTGGACTTAATTGCCATTACAGCATAAAATAACACACTGACCCTAGAACAGAACACCAGGTGACTGGTACATTAGGTACCTTCTCTGAGATTGGAAAATTATTTTAAACGTATTTTTAATGACAACACCTGCTCTCCTCTGTGAAGTCCAGGAGGAGCCTACTTGTGCACAAAGCACAAGTGGCTAATTTCTTGGCCTCACTGACGAGCTGAAGTGTGCGACCGTTCAGAGAGCCAGACAAGCCTCAGTCAGACCCAGAGATCAACACTTCAGCCCGGCCTGCGTCACTGCTGATGAAAAGTGCTTGTCACTCAGAAGGCAGATTATCCACACAGAATGACAGCAAGCAGATCTCCCTCTCTCTCACCCACAGCATTGTTCTGGCTGGGTGATTGGGAGACTACACCAGGCTCAGATCAGGAAATGTAAGATAGGAAGCATGAATGTTTTAATTAAATAAATGGCTCTTTTTCCTTAGCTAAGGGCCAAATCTTGCTTGCTTTACTCCTGGGAGTAGTCACACTGCGGTGAGTGGGGTTACACATGTGGCTAGAGGACATGGGAGTTAGCCCTAAAACTGTCAAATTGCCACCTGCACTGCCCAGTGAATTACTGCCATTTGACGCTTCTAAATTGGATCATGACAATGGGTAGGCCATCGCGATAAATCTTTCTCTGCTATTGACAGCATTTGCGGTGGAGGTTTTCTTGTTGTTTTCTATTCTAATTCCGCCCAATTGTATAGCTTAATATCAGCTGTCACTGTTAGATACGAGAAAGGTCATTTACAAATGTTTTTGCTAATCTTTGGATTATAACAACATTAAATGCAGCCAACAACCCATGGAACTCTGGAGGAAAATATAACGTAATACGTATAGCAGACATTGTCAATCAGCTTGATTTCACGGTAGAAATGATATTCTGGATGAACACCCTACCTCAGGCTGTGAGAGCACAGGTGAGAATAAAATGATTTACTTTAAACTAGAAGTTTGTTCTAAGCCATGGTGTCCTCTCTCATTGCCTTTATTTTCCCTTAGCATAGATACTCTCGCCATAAATATCATGTGGGATATGACAAAGAAGGGGTTAAAGTAGTTAAAATGACCATTCACATTTCCTTTACTATTAATATCTCTAGCTCAGTCTACATCCTCATTACTCTGGTTATGTCCACAATAAAGTAGTTCCATAGTCACTCTGGTTCCAAAACGAACCTATTGGATGAAAAATGGGACCTGTCGATGGACCTAAAGATCACATCAACAAGGGTTACCACCTCAACAAGAAGGGATTAAAGGCTGGATCCTGCTCCCATTGAAGTCCATGACAAAAGTCCCCTTTACATCGGTGGTGCAGGATGAGGCCTTTAGATACCAGGAATTTTAACTGCATCCAAAATGTGAAACAAATTATTCTGATTGTTGCCGGAGACCAATGGTACAGACATATGGCACTGTCTCTCCTCTGTCAGTTTGTCCATCTGTCTAGCTCACATCACCATAGTATCCAAGCACCTCTTACTTCATTAAGATGTGTTGCCTTGACCTATTTTCCCTCTAGCTCTATCTCTGTACCTATCAAGGTATTTAATTTGTTGAATTGCTGGATTTCAAGATTTCTCTGGAGAAGAGGAAAGCCAAGGATTATATTTCAGATGTTATATATCAGGAAAATTGAAATTGGATTAGCTAGTGTTTTGTTATACTCTTATGCAACACATTTAATGTTTTTAACAGACTAGCAAGGGTATATATTCTCCAATACATGGAACAAGGGAAGATAGGACCCATATCTTATGAAGTCACAAAATTTTATAAAGTACCGTGATTTACAGGAGAGGTTCCAAAGTAATATTTGGGTAAAAACATCTTTAAAAGTGTCAGAGAAATACATGGAAGAATAGACAAAAATGCTTACTATGTGTACATTGTGCCTTTCCTCTTCAAAGCTCCTTACACGTTAATTAAACCTGACACTACCCCTGTAATGTAGTTATGAAGGGTGAAAATAGAGGATGAGAAGTTAAGCAATTTCCCCAAGGTCAGAAAGTGAGTCATAACCAGAATCAGGATTAGAATTCGGGAGTTTGTGGGCTAGGAATTTCTGAAAATTCTGCTATCTGAAGCACAGATTAGATCAATTGATAGGGAGACTGAGGGTGTGTCAGTAGCACCCCCCCCTTTTTTTTTTGTTTGGTGAAGTGAGAGCTCCTTTCAATCTATCCTAATCACTTGGGTTAGGCTCCTGGAGTCCTGTGGTGACATCAGAATCTCAGCTTTCATTTAAAACATTTTTTTTTCCAGTTCTCACCATTGCAAACAAAAGCTTGACAACTTGACCCAGCTGTAACCAATGAAGGGATATCTGCCTGAGTCTGCAGAAGCCAGAAACAAGAGCTCCTGGAGGTGTGAACTACCCCATTTATCTCAATGAGACACTAACACTGAAAACCCACTGCCAGTTTGGAGATCCCTCCTGACACCATCTCAGCAGAGGACTCTGTGTGTGGGAGGGAGTGGGGGGGGGGGCGGGGATGCTTGTTTCTAGCAACCCAGCATGGCGTGTCCTCTGCTTGGATTGGTCGTGTCTCAGTCACTCCTCTGGGATGGAGCCCAATTTGCCTGAAGCCACGGAATGGTGGTTCAGCTTGCACAAAGATGAGGTCATGAGCAGTCCACCTACCCCACAGATGGTTCTTGTGTCAGAGCTGCTAAGACTAACATCACAAACAGGGACTAGGCCACAGCGGCCAATGTGGGGATGTGCCTAGGGACCTAGGTTTTCTTAATCTGGTCCTGGCCTCAGCAAGACAGAAATAAAAGGTCTGGAAAAGAGTGTGAGAGAGTGCGCGAAATGTGAGAACAAGGCCAGGAGAAGAGAGAGAGAGAGAGGTAAAGAGACAAGACCTCATGCCTCATTTCAAAGTAGTATTCTGCAATGATGCTTTTCGATCAGTGGAAGAAAAGTTGAGGCTGCTGTAGCAACATGGGTGGAAGTCATTTTCAGTTATTGCACAAGATCAGCAACTGACAGAAGTCTGCTGCTTTCCAGCCGGGTCACCTCTCTGGCCATCCTCTAGTGTATTGCTCAATGCATTATGATACAATTGCAGTCCCTCTGGTAAAGTACAAATTTTTCTTCCAGCTGAAAATGATTGAAAATATGTCGGCGCTTTCCACTGAGCCGAGAGAATTTGGTTGGGATGTCTATGAGGACAGCTAGCGTACTTTTTAAAAAGAGTTCAACCTGTCAGAGCTTGTTTGTGAGCTGGTGCCTCATCAAGGAAAACTAGTGCCTTGTAGCTCTGAAGTTAATTCTTCTACACTGCGTTGTCTAGTCTGGACTAGATTTTATCATTTAGGCATGGCTCAGTAAGGTTGATGTGAAGCCACCTTGCCCCAGGGTGAGCTCTCGGGGACACTGTGCCTCCTCCAACCTCTAGGCTGCATGCCCACTGCTACAGCCCTGCATGCCCACTGCTACATTCCCCCTGTATGGCCAGATAACTCTGCTGGCCAGTGCACAGGGGATGCTAAATTAAGGGTTCCTTGCACTCTCAGGGGAGTAGGGAGGGAGCAGAGGTTCTCACATGAAATGGAATCCTGCCCAGCCCTTAAGCAGGCCAGGCTATTTACTCCGAAGTGCATGATTCCCTGTCATTGCCTTCATGTAGGGTAAATCGTGTGGTGTTGCACACAGGCAGTCCTACTGAATTTTGAATTCATGTGGCATAAAAGAAAGATGTGGACATTTACATTTATTCATTTGACTCCAATGACACTGTGTTTATTAGGTAAGTGACTGGAGGCAGGGATATACGTTTTCCAGTTTGACTAGAGTGGAAAAAACCCTAAGGATCGATTGACTGTACTGTGGGCAAGCAAATTAGTGTTGCCATGTTAGGACCAAAAATGGGATTTATTATTTTTTTTTTTTTTAAACAAAGTACCTAACATTTTTCTCAAATGGTGATCTCCTTGTTAACATTTTCTGGCTTTTACAATGCTACCTTCCCATTTGCAAATTGAAACGGCGACATGCAGAGAATGGTCTACTAGGAAACTAAGCAACGCTGCCAAAGTCATTTCTCTAGGAACTTTGAAGAGAGTCTTGTGACTAGTGATGAATATGACCTTTAATCCTAGAAGTGATACACCACTCAGTGTGCTCGCCCCTCCCCAAAACTCTTGCATCCACCTTGAAAGTTCTTTGTCCGATTGTACAGTAAAAGCTGTAAATCTGTACCCTTGTTTAGTGTGGCATGTACTCTGCCTCTAATCCAATTTCCCTTCTGTTTGTTCTCTGTACAGCCTCATTCGGCCTGACAGCTATTTAATAAACCTATTTGCTTTTCTTTGACATGAGGCAGAAGTGGTGGGTGTTGAAGAGCCATAAGGCCCTAGTGGACAATGAAACCCTTTCCCACTCAACACTCTTCCAACTCAGCACAGATAAATTGTGAAGAACTGGGAAATTAACCCATCCTATCTTCTTTAAGGGAAAAAAAATAATCAGAGCAGCATGTATGGGCTGGTACATCATGAATTCAAGTCTTTGCTTCGTCCTTCTGTACAAGAAACCCTCTTCCTGCTTCTTGACTGATCACCAAAGGGGTAAAAAGACAGAGGTACCAAGTCTTTCTAATGATCTTTTTGAT
The DNA here is from genome assembly GCF_002925995.2 of Terrapene triunguis. Taxonomy (NCBI): domain Eukaryota; kingdom Metazoa; phylum Chordata; order Testudines; family Emydidae; genus Terrapene; species Terrapene triunguis. The sequence goes on along the minus strand of NW_020698074.1, from coordinate 5,590,844 downwards.
TTAATCACACAGAAGGGAAAATACACTTAAGAATAAATACATAAATGGAGATACAAAGAAAACACTGTTATAAGTGGGGGTTCAAGGCTTCATACCACTTATAGAAGTTCAGAGAATGTTAAAGAGCTACACATTCCACTAATGTGTAAATCCCTCAGTTTGCTGCTTTGCAAACTGCCACATAGTTCCTATGTGTTACGTGTTTGTTCATCTCTTTCTCAGTGTACCACTAGAGGTGTGCTGCATATTGATCCCAGGGTGCAGCAGAAAGGCTGTTCTCACATGTACAATGGTCCCCTTGAGAAGAGAATGAGAGAGCTCAAACTACACACGACAGATGTCAGTCACATCACTTAATGCACTCCTGAAGGGGCTCACATATTGTGATGATGAGGGTGACATAAGAACCCATATAGAATAAACTCCTTCATTTGATCAACATGTAAAAGAATCAAGCCATACCATGTGGAAACAAGGTAAACTTTAAATTGCCAGGATCCAGTATTTATTAAATATAGCCAGTATCAAGATATTGCTGTTATACCTGCAGTGCTTTTACTGATCTCCCATGTAATTTCCCATGAAATGTGTACATGGAAGATTTAATCCCAACTCAAGTATGTCCCAGTGAGAGAGAAGCATTTGGATTCTGGGAATATACAATTTGCACCCCCTGAAAGAGTGCAAGCTGACAGAGTGATTCCAAAATGGCAGCCCCTTTCTGTTGTGGGGAACATGCCACTTGAAAAATCTACAGATAACTTCAGCCATTTAAAACCTTTGCTGGTATGCTCTTCATAAGTGGGTTTATTGTATTGTTGTTAATTATTTGTATTACAGTAGGAGCATCAATAGCATGATAGTGAATGGGAGGAGATAGGTAGGGTGGGGATTGACTATGAAGGGTCTTGAAAGTGAATACAAACAGCTTATGTTTGATGCAATAGAGAAGGGAGAGCCAGTGACATACTTCTATTAAACAATTTATTGTTGGTTGGCTGGTTTGTGATGCCAGAGGATACTCAGACAATAAATATACTGTTGACTAGAGTTGATCAAATTACTCGTTGCAAGTAATTTATCCATTCAATGTTGACATTTCTTCTGAATAATTCATTCGTGAACAAAAAATATTTGACCAACTCTAGAGATATTCAAGTAGTATTTGGTGAATCATTTAATACACTTTTTTCCTCAGTTGACCAATAATTTATTCACAAATAATAACTTTTCATTATTTGACCAGCCCAACCATGCACTTAATTCTGCTTGCAAGCAGCTGTCCTGTTGTTTAGGAAGTCATATTTCAAAGTAGTGGCATCACCTGCCCACTAATGTATCTCCCCTGGGACTTATTCAGACTGCTGAACAGCCTTGAACAGTTGCCATTTAAAAAAAATCAATCTGCCAGAAAAATGTTTCTTCCTTTTATCCCCCGATTTGGGCTTTCCCTTCAAAATTGCCCTTGCGTCAGGTCCACAATGGACAAGATTCCATGCTGAGCCAGTAACATCTTTTCTATATGTAAATATGTCAAGATTAGGTCCAGTTGAAAATTATCCATCAAAATATTTTTGACAGAATGAGATTTTTTTTTCATGAAAAGTGCCTGTCTTATGTGGAAAAAATTGAGTTTTCACTGGAGACATTTTGGATGGAAAAATAGAAAAATTTTAGCTGAAACTGTTGGGTTTCCATGTGGGGTTTTTTTGTTTTTGTTTTAAATGAAAAGTAAAAGTTCTTTTTCTACGGAGGGGGGAAAAAAATCTCACTTTCCGACCAGCTGTAGTCATGAATTTAAAGTTCAATATCTTGTCATCCTGCAAGGTTAGAAATGAGAGCTTTAGACATTGAAAAGTGAAGATTCCCAGTTTCCCAAGGAGATACAGAATACTCTCTCAGAGCCCACTTCAGCAATGGAAAATATCAGACTTGAAAAATGTCTCTCAGCTTTATGGCCAGATAAGCTATATGGAATCATTTTTTCTCCCCTCTGAATCCTGTACAGTTGGATTCATGATAACTAAGACACCTGGCTATAAAGGTAGAGAGATACAAAAAATAGTCCCAATGTAACTTTTAAACACTCCTTAAAACATTCCTAAAATAGCTTGTTAGTAAAAAATGTGGCATATACAAAATACTGGCTTGGTATATACAGTTTATTGACCCACATTTGGGATGTCTGCATTACTTGTCAATGATGCCCACACCATCATGTATTTCCTATGTCTATTCTCCTCATTTCAAGGAATGAAACAAAAAGGATATTTGAGAAATGTTGACTTTCAAGCCTGCAACAACACGCTTGAAGTTGCTGATTTTTTGAAGTTGTGAAGTCTCAGCCCGACGAAGGAGGTAAAGCTGTCTGATGTCATGTAGGAGCAATATCAATTGTGGCAGCACCTGTCCACAGTGAAAGGCAAAGTGGCATGCTGAAATATGTTAGAGAAAAGACTTGCTGGCAGATTGATGGAGAATGCTGACATATTTCTGTAAACCACAATAAGAAGGGAGTTAATCAAGATCAGGAAAAGAATTCTTCTTGAGGAGTCGCTCCCCACCTCCAATTAGCTGTTAGTTTAGGCAAACACATACATTGGGTAAGCCCCATCAGTCTGAGTGATGCTTTCTTGAGCAACTCGTATACTACAGCCTTCAGTGACAAGTGGCCCAGTGTTTATGCTGCTGCCAATGGAAGACTCTCAGCAAGCCAGCGAATCTTTATCAAGAGCTACAGCTTACTTTCTTGGGCCAATAATGCACCCTTTAAAATGCATGCATGCATACATACACACATACCCAGGCCCAGCACATGCAATATTTGTTGTTTATATGCAGGATTGTGAATTTAATTTGTCTTTGTTTATATTGATTCCACTATGTTTTGTGAAGTTGTGTGTTTCCATTTGAATTTCCATATTATTTGTGTACTCGTTTAGTATCTCTTCCTTCGAATGACCACTGTCTTAATTTTTTTTATCTGAATACTTTTTATATTCTTGAATGGCAGGGAAAGGAGTATGCAGTGCAAAGCATTTCTGAGTAATATAAACCCACAAATCAAAAGGAAAAATAAAAGCCCTCTGGAATCTAAACAAAGGCTGTAAACAAGTGATAGGAGTGGGGAAGAATTTTGTGTTTTTAATACATTCACAAAATATGATCCATTGTAAGTTGCAGCCCTCTTGTCCCCTCCGTCCCCCCTCGCCCAAAGACTGGCAGCAAGGGTCTCCAAGGCTGAGATGTCTCCCCACTGCACAGTCTCCATTGCGGTTCCAGAAATCTGTCCAGCACCATAAATAAACTGAGAGAGCAGCCTTCTCCTCTGCTCTGCAGAGTGTTCTGTCTGCCTGGCAAATAACTTTGTAATTGCTTTGAACCACACTAAGAGCCCCTTCATAGTGGAACCTCTCAGTGGACGTGTGCAACACGCTGACTTACTGTGGCAGGGTATCTTCAGACACGCTTCCTTTGCTCTGTGAGCAATAATTCACACCCCACTTTCCCCTGCCCTCATCTCACATTCTGGGAATTAAACCAGATAGAACATTGCCAGATTCTTCCTTCTGGCCCATCAGCGATGGGAATCCCAATCCATCTAGCTAAATTGCAACTTTTAAATACATTGTGGAATTGGTCAGGTTGATGACACATGATCCAGTGGTAAAACACTAAATTCTGCCCTCAGTAACTCTTGTGAAACCCCACTGAAGTCAATGTGGCCGTACAGATATAACGGAAGTCTTCATCCCTCTGTCCCATATGAAATGTACAACTTTAAGCGGAGGAAGTTCATCTTTTTCACATTTTGAACTATTTCATTAGCAAGCTTAGGAAATGAAGACCTAGAATCACCAACGTCCTATATCAGACAGGAAAAAAAAATCCTCTCATAAGATAAAATTTCTATTTGATGGTGGTGATAGGTCCAATGTATGACAAGGCAGGGCAGAGGTCAAAATCTAGGATAAAACAATCTGGAATACTGTACCAGGACAACGTAGACAAACCAAGATACTCTAACAGACAGATTTTTAACATACTAGTGTATAGAAAAATGCTGTGGTTTATGCCTGTTACAATGTATATATCTGTGGCATAGTGTGTCATTACTGATACTACAAGGGATGACACTACTTGTCCTCTTCCTAAACTCTTAGTTTTGTGTACTTGTCATATTTTGGATGCTCAGATATGGAAAGAAATGACAAGAGTATAATATTTGTAATTTTACTTGCAGCGGAAGAACTAGAATAATATAATCTGCCATCTACACTGTTAGGGCCATAACTTGCATTGATTTATACCCTCATGCACTATGAATCAGCCAGGAGGAAATTCTGCCTAACCCACATTGCTCGCAGTGGGAATTACTTGAGGGCAGGATTGAGCCTAACTGAACAGTGCATGTCATGAATTGTGAAACACAGGAATTCTCATTCAGGTCCCTCTGGATCTCACTGGATCCGTATTACCAGTCACCACTAAGATTCGGTATTCTGGAGTCTGTGGGCTTGTTTCTCGTCTCACTTATACCAGTGTAAATCTGGAGTAACTCCACTGCAGTTCTAGTTACACTGCCATGAAATTGGTGTCGGAGGAGAATTGGACTCCCCGTTTTTTTCTTTTCTATATACATTTTAGGTGGTTTGGCCACATAATAGGAATTCTACAAAGGTCCTGCATAGCCTGCACACAGCAGCGAAGGCGTGCCATTTACAGTCAGCCTGGAAGTACACTGGAGGGAGAAAACTGAAAACACTAAATTAATTCTGCCTGCCTGAAAGAGCTGTTCTCTGCCAATGAGATTAAAATATCACTGGCACTAGAAGTTAGTCCCAAGTATATTTCTTTTCTGTCAGCAAAACATTCCCCTCTTGCCCTCTCTTATCTAATGGCTTCTCTTCATTCCAGCTCCCTGCCTCATTACTGCTGGGAGCCTAGTGGCTCAGACTCCAGTCTGGGATCCAGGCTGGGACCCCCACCAACAGTAACCCAGGGAGTCTATTGGCAGGCCAAGCCTACCCCCACATCCTTTCAATCCCCACCCCCCACTCAGAATAGCTAAAATCCTATCAAACGTTTCAGGAGGTCTCAGCACTAATTAGAAGCATTATCACTTTGCAAAGAAATAACATGAGCACAGAAAAAGTCTCTGTTAAATGTCTTGGACATCACAGGATCAAACTGCCTTGACTGAAGTCAGTTAAGATCTTGGAGCCTGTTTGCAAGGGTTGCTGCTTGCCTGTGTTAACAGAAGAACCAAATCTCCTGGATATAATGCTATATGGAATTACGAAATATTCTGGTGTTTACAGTTACGATGAAAGGAAATAAAAATATGCCCTCTATACATTCAACATTTGGGCTAGAGGCCTGCAGAGGAAAGGTTGGGAAACTGTAAAGATGGGACCAAATTCTGTTATAAATATGGGACCAAATTCTGAAGTCTTTCCTCGGTTTTTGCTCAACCCTTGCTGAGGCAAATTCTTATATATTACTTGTATCACTGGAACCCCTACGACTTGCAGTCCTGGACCAGGATCCCATTGTACTAGGCACTGTATAGATCCAGAACTTAAAGACAGTCCCTGTCCCAAAGAGTTTACAAGGGATTTGGTTCATATTTAAAAGACCATATTTTGGATTTTTTCACCAAAGATAAGTAATCAGACTATTTTAATGCCTGGAAACATGCTGCGAAAGCCACGGGACCCTTTAATGATTGATTCAACACACTCCATCTTTGTGACATCAAATCTCTGGGAAATGTACTTTAAAAGGTTTTAATTTACAGAGGTATTATCCAGGTGGTGAGTTTAGTGAGGCTGGTGACAAAGAGACAACATTGTGCTGTAGAATAGCAAAAAGAGAGTGAGACAGACAGTTGTAATGCAGAGCTATATAACGAGGGTGAGTGAACGGTACTCCCTTACCTTGTTAGTTCTAAAGAAATGGCAAACCAGAGATGGTAGAAGGAAGAGTTGGGGCATGAGGGTGCACGCTCAGTAAGCCTACCCCTATTTCTTACATCACGGGGGTGAGGAGGGGAAATGGACTATCTCCTTGTATCTGTAGTGCCCAACTTGAGACACCGTAAAAGAGCCTGATTTTCAAGAAGTGCTGCATAGCCATGGCCCTGTAAGGTGGTTAAGGTTGGGCATCAGAAACTGAAGTACACAAAATCTTGACAATTTAAGCCTCAGTGTTCAGATTTAGTTTGAACTGAGAACCCGCAAACTGATTCAAAAGCTTCAGCCACTCACTTAGTAATGCACATGTAATTTGTATCCATCTTTCAAAGATGCTAAACACTAGTAATTATGGGTGATTCCCCTGAACTAACGTTTTGGTGTAGGAAGTTCTCTTTTTGTTGTGTAGCAAAACAAGACAGCTACATTTATAGAAGTCAGTTCTTGATTTTTTCTTTGTTTTTGTTTTTTGGGTTTTTTTGTTAAGATAAACCCCATTTTTAGAGGAGCAGAGATTTAAATTTGCCTGTACAGAATTATGTGCACTTTGCTAGAGCATCCTTTTATTCAAGGTTAAGGCTGGTTAGTCAACTGTAATATTGAGAAGTACTAATTTTAAATAAAATTAATCTTTAAAGGGTCTGACAATGCATCTTACAGCATTAATGTGATGAACTTCTCTGCACTGTAGAAGTAAACATTCTTACCTGTTGGATTGTGAGGATATTGCATCACAGGGAAAACCAGAATTAGAGTTAATATGTAATTGTTATGCTGCATGCTAAAATAATCCACTCCACTAGGGAGTGTCAGACAAATATATTTTAAAGCAGAGGTTCTCAAACTAGGGGGTGGGCCCGCTGTGGGGATGGGGAGTGCATAATGTATGTTTGGGGTATGTGAGAAGCTTTAGGAAAAAATAAACCTACTGTGCACATTTTACCCACAGCAATGAATAACTAGCAAAGCTGATTCCTCCAGACATATCAGGTCCTCAGATGGCGCTGTGCATTTTGACGGATTTCTGTTAAGCTTGCGTAGCATTATACAAAGTCGTTGCCATCTGTACATTAATCAGTTTGCTACGACGCAGTGTGCACATTTAATTGTAAGCATCGACCACAATCAGTTTTGCTTTTGCTCTTATTACAATGGATTGTTGGCTCTGTTTGAATCAATGCCTTACTGCTTTTAATATTTAGTGAGAGCTGCATGGTTTTTGTTGTTGTTGTTGTTTTAAATCACTATATGTACTTGTGTGGCAGGAGGCGGGGGGCCTAAACTACTCCAGGGACAAAGAAGGAGGGTGCAATCAAATAAGTTTGAGAACCACTGTAAACAGGGCCAGCTCTAGGATTTTTGCTGCCTGAAGCAAAAACAATTTTGGCTGCCCCCCATTTTTTTTCTTACCCCACCCCCGGCCCCACCTCAACTCCGCCCCTTCCCCAAATCCCCAGCCCTGCCTCCTCCCACCAGGCTCTCAAGCCTAGGAGGGAGGGGGAGAAGCGGCACGTGCGCCGCGGCCACTCGGAGTCTTCCCCTCCCTCCCAGGCTCTCAAACCTGGGAGGGAGGGGGAGCAGCGGCGCGCAAATCAGCTGTTTCGCGTGCCGCGGCCGCTCGGAATCTCCCCCTCCCTCCCAGGCTCTCAAGCCTGGGAGGGAGGGCGAGCAGCGGCGCGCGAGCGGCAGCAGCGGAGGTGACCTAGGGCAGCCGGGGCACATTTTTAGGGGCGGCAGGGGCGGCATTCTGGCGCCGGCCATGCCGCCCCTAAAAATGTGCCGCCCCAAGCACCAGCTTGTTTTGCTGGTGCTTAGAGCCAGCCCTGACTGTAAAGTACCCAGAAATGCTCTTGCAGCCACCACAACTTGGGGTAAACTTCTAACTACTTGCATGAGTTGACAGTTCTATAAAAGCCCACAATAAATGTTTTCCATTTTCAACAGCGTAGGAGAGCCAGGTGCTGCAGATACTGAAAAAATAAAATGGTTTGGAAGCATTCCTGTTCTGTAGGATGAGACAGTGGTAGTGTGGTACCTATTTGTTGAAACACTAGTTCAAGGACTAAGTCTCAATCCATTCTAGCTCAATGAAAGCACTGTAAAATCTTTTCTATGTGCTACATATGTTCCTCTGACACTATTACATTTTCAATTCTTAACATAATTAAAAAAACATTTTTAGAAAAGGCTAGGGGTCAAACAGTCAGATGATGCCTCATAAAAAATCAGATTCGCAGATATAGCCACCTCAGACATCAACTTAAGCCTCCCATGGAGTTTCCGAATGTTATCTTACACAAATGCTAAACTCAGTCCTAATGCATTCACATTCCCCTAGAGATCTAGAGTAACAGAAACAGCACTGAGAGATGAGGCTTTTCTCTTCCAGTATTTGGATCCACTTTCGAAGAAAGCAGAGACATATTTCTGTTCTGGGGCTGCATTGCCTTGGTACTTGACCTGTGAAAGAGTCACTAAGAGTTTGGCTAAAGGTAAATTTTGCAAACCTATTTCCTGTAACAGGATTGAAAGGTTTTGCAACTTGTCCTAGCTCACGCTTTCCCTATCAACTGGCAGAATTCTCAGCCTTTTCCTGCCTGGCAGTTGCAGACAGTGAATTACTGATAGCTAGTCTGAAATCTGTCTCTTTCTCTGAGTGACTCCATAGCTACCTTGTCTGGCTGCACTTATAAGCCATGAGAGACTTATATAAAAAAAAGAAATTAGGTCTAACCCCAGGTCTCCAGATTCCTATGGGACTCTGAAAGGAAACTAACTGGAAACCATTTGCTCCCTTTTCCTATTTCTTTCTTGACCTTATCCGAAAACAGCCTGCATATCTGTAAGTGGCAACTGTGGAAAATGTGCTCTGGCCACTTGGTGTGAAAGATAGGCAAGACTCCTAAAAAATCTTCTCTGCGGCTTATCACCTTTCTGCTGGCTCCACAGCAGGCTAGTGCCCCAGTGCAGAAGGAAACTGCCTGTCTGTAAGACTGGACAGGGCCTCATCAACAACTGATAAGATCCTCTGTGAACATACAGGCTCTTCAGGGCTTACTATCCTTTCAAATACCACAGAAGCTATTGCATGACACATACATACATATACACACACATATAGGACTACAGTTTTTTAAAATAGTCTGGACCTCATTTTCCTCTCATTCACATCAGTGTCCTTCCTCTGACTTCAGTGAAGTTACTCCTGATTTACACTAGTGTAAATATATGGTCCTATAGATTGTCAATTATAAAACACTATAGACTAATTCAAAGGGCAATGCCACCAGATTACCAAAATAAACAAATAAAAAATTCACCTCTCCACTAAAATAATATTAAATGGAATAGATGAGAAGGAAGACTGCATCTTGGAAAAAATTTACATTATATTAAAAATTGATCTGCCAGCACACACACAAAAAAAATCTAAAAGGTTCAAGTTCTCTTATATGGGACCAGCAAGAGAATTGCTAAATCCTTGGCCCTGTCTCTCTTACAATCAACACTTGTAAATACACAGATAAGCAGCACTATGGAGGATTGGTCACCAAATGGAATGTTCTCACTTTGTTTGGGGTTTTGTAAACGTATGACAAATTCAAAAAGAACAGATTAAAATACACTCTATTACAATTCAAGTGAGCAGAGTGGTTGGGGCAGGAGAAAGGGGAAACAAAATATCTGGCTCCCATGCTATGGCTCAAATCATTTTATTTTTAAGAATAGTGCCGTAAGTGATGGATTGATTTTTAATAACAAGAAACTCTTAAGTTCAGAAGAAAAAGGCAGCCATTGATTTGATACCACATTATATACTGTGTCTTTCAAGCCAGCAGTCTCATACCATGGCCCTGATCTTGCAAATACTTACACAAGTGAGTAACTTTACATGTGAGAGTAGTCACATTGAACTCAGGTGTGTGTTTGCAGGATCAGGTCCCAGGATAATTTCAAAGTATTGTATGGGATATTTAGACACACAACTCCCATTCAAAGTAAATGGAGAATGGAGTGCTTAGTGTCTTCCACTCTGGAACTTGCTTTCCCTTTCCTCTCTCTAAGATGGTGTAAAAAAACTCAGACTCGTTTACCTTGAGAGCAAGCTACAAGAGCCATCTACTCTCCCTGCCTTTCAAAGAGGAGGTTAATTGAAGATGGTCTGGGGGCTGGAAATTGCCAGTGCTAGTGAGTTGGGTGGGTGAAGAAGGAATATAATGATTGGTATTTTAATTTGTAATTGCTATATCATAGCTGCATACTTCACATGTGCCCTAGCACAGGAACATTTTGTACATTAGTTAGAAGACAAATGGGGCTTTAATAAAGGATAAAGTGAAAATACATAGTAAGATTGACATGCTGAAAAATATTTCCAGGATTTGCAGTTTGAAGATTTTAGCTTTTGTGAGGGATATAATTAGAAAGAGGCTGAGAGGGAGACAAAACGGAGAATGAGCCTTTATTTATTGTTTCAGACCATGAGATGCAAATTAATTTAGGAAGAAAAATACTTTCTACTTGATTCTCAGTAATTTTTCATGGAATTTTTTTCCCTTTAAAGTTTCAAATGATTTTCGAGCCTCCAGAATGTGACATTCCAAATCTAATTCTAAAGTTTAAACCTTTTTCCAGATTATCCCATTTCCAGCAGGTAACAAACAAAAGGCTAACAGTTTGTGACAAAGAATAGAGGTGATACAGAATGATGTGGGTAATTAGATACTGAAGCGTAAGCAACCTTGATGTCCTAATGCTCACATACTATATCTTGCTGGGAAACGGAAATCAAAGATTTGTTAGCACAGATTAATTGTCGGTCTTTTTGCCTCTGCCCTTGACCATCAGCATGTAACTACCTTATGATCAGGGTTAATAGATGTCTGTAGAAACATTTTGGGAAATTTGGAACGATGGTGAAAATATGAAGGCACGAAGGATCATTGAGTTAGAACTCAGGAGGCCTGTGTTTGTTTGCCAGCTCTACCAATGATTTCCTGTGTGACCTTGGGCAAATCACATTAGGGCCTGATTTTTGCAGAGGTACAGGGCTCTAGCAGGTCCGACTGATTTCAGCTGGAGTTGTGGGTGCTCAGCATTTCTGTAAAAACAGGACCTGAATCTCTCTGTGCCTCAATTTCTCATCTGTAAAATGAGGATAATACTATTGTTGTTTAACATTTGTATTGTGGAAGCCCTACTGGCCCCAACCAGGTTGTGCTAGGCTCCATACCTCCCTGTCTCTTAAAGATGCCGTGAGAACAAATTAATGTCTGTGAAGCCCTCACATAGTATATTGATGGGAGCCTTAACTCTACCATTTTATAAACAGGTTTTCCTACTTCTCTCTTTCTCTTCTCCCATCTTGCTCCAACTCCCATCTCAATGGTCTTCTCTCTGCACACTGAAATAATAATTGAAGGAACTATTAGGGTCAGCAGGCAGCTTAGGGGTTATTTATTTATGTATCTATTTATAACTGGACTTACTGCAGAGGTAGCTGAGTGCATTAAAAACAAACAAACATATCTGAGTCATTGTTAGAAATGGCTCAATAAAATCAATCCCTGTTAAGGGCTTGCCTGCCCTGATGGCAACTAACTAAAAATAAAACTTAATCAAAAGGTGATTAAGCCAAAAAACCTTATAATACAGCTTGTAGGTTGCCAAACTTGGGTTCTGGCATCATCAGGGGCAGTGAGTTTCCAAGGCAAAGGTTCTCGGCTGAGAACACTTTGCCACCGGTCCTGGAAAGCAGGTCGATCTTACATGCTTTGACCAGATATAGGGAGAGAAATAGCATTTCAAATAACGTGCTGCATCATGCAGGGGATCCCACCCTCATTTTAAGTACTACTGCGTTTTACTCTAATGGTTACCACTCCACCTTCCTTCCCAGCCTACGACCAGGTTATGGGGATGCTGGTAGAACTGTGCATATAACTGATTTTTTTTTGGTTCACTGGCCATACCCAAAAATTGGTGAAAAAAATTGTTCCAGGTTTACTCAAACCAAAAATTTTGTGACATTTGTGACAAATCAAAAAAATTGGAAATAAAAATTATTTGGAATCAAACAAAATATACCATTTCTGTGGTTTTTTAAAACCTCCTTTAAAAAAATATAAAATCGAAGTACAATTCAAAACAAACAGTCGTTTTGAACTGAAAAATTGAAATATTTCAAAAATGCCAAGCCAAAACATTTTGATTTGGGAGGGAATTTTGTTGGGTTTTGTTTGACCAAAACAATTTGGTGAATTCAACACAAATTCACAAAATATTTTGGTTGACCCAAACTGCATTTTTTGGTGAAAAAAGTTTTGGCTGAAGAATTTTATCCTGCTTTAGATGCTGGGAATCTCTCCCATGGCTACTAGTCCAGACTATTCACCACTCTGGACCAATGTCAAGCTTTGCAGAACGTATGAAAATGGCGCTTTATATGTTGAAACTGTCCTACACTTTTAACCAGAATCATCGCTGCGGTTGCTATTTAACAGACAATATCCTGAAGTATAATTATGTACATGGATCTGTATGTGGACAAGAAAATAGAAGGTAAGCCTTTGGAGAAACCATCCAACTCTATTACAGTGCCTCATGCAGAACTACTGCAAAGGATTCCAGAAAGGAACTGTTCTTTCTGAGAGAAGGAAATTGCTGAACCCTCATCAGTCTCTTAGCACAGAAAGTATGTACACTGCTCACATAGGGTCTTAACCAGCAGCCACTGAAATCAATGGAAATATTCCCATTGACTTCAGTGGTCTCTATGTCCATAGGGTCTTATCTAATGTTCATTGAAGTAAATGATTCTTTACTGCTGACTTCAGTCAGATTATCGGTGGTATTCCTCTGAGGTAAAAATATGTTTAAGTGGTACAAATCAAGGTAAAAAAGGAGTGCAGACCTCAATTACATCTTAACTAACACCTATAATAACCACAGTTGGATCAGGAGAACCCAAAGAGAAAGAACAAGAGATAAGAAGCAATGTTCATTTCTAGGCCCTGTTTATATTATTAGACTACTTAGATTGTAAACCATTTGGAGCAGAGACCATCTTTTTATTCTGTCCATACAGTCCCTAGCACAATGGGTCCTGGTCCATGACTGGGACGCCTAGGCACCACTGCCATACAAAGAAATAATTAATCGTAGGCTCTCCCAGGGGCATGTGGGCATCTTGTCTCAATCTGAAGAAGAAAAGCAAAATGCAGATTCTCAGCACTTTCCTCCTCCCCACTCCTCAGCTTTATGTTGTTCTCTGTTCATTATCCCACTAACAAGCAGCTTAGTTATATAAACCCAGGGACTTTGACTGCTGCACATTTTCCATTTTCAGTGTTATGTGAGCATGTTTACTGATTAGCGGTTGATATTTTCCCCACCCCTTGTGGAAAAGCAGAGCTTTAAAGATAAGAAAACAAAAACCGAAGGACAGTTCTGTTAAGCTGAAGGCTTCAGTAGGCCGGGTAATGTCCGATTGCCATCTATTAATATCACCTGTCTCTGGGAGGGGGCAGGAAGGGGTGATATAATATCACCTGGCTTTGTTTAATCACAGTGGTGTCTCGGTGATTTTTGTTGGGTCGAATGATGAGTTTGGAAGGAGACAGTCGCTTTTAAGGTTGATACTGGAAATAAAAAATAAAATAAATAAATGAAAAGCAGCTGAGAGTCCTATGCTGACAGAGGAGTGAAAGCAGCTGATTGTGGTAACTGGTATATCCTAATTTTCACATCAACACCTTTTTCAAATGGGCACTGCAGGGTGGGGAGCTGAGAGGAGGGGTAACCGACTGGAGAATCTATTCATTTGTTTTTCCCATTCAACAAACAAACATTTACCAGGTCACGCAGATGAATGAATGACAGACACAGAGATGGATCTAAACAGCAGGCCACAACTTTATTAATTTAAACACTGCTCTCACATACCAAGTATTTAACGGTTCCCGTGTGGGGTTATAGGGCTCCCACCATACAAACAATAGCTTTGGGTAGACCTGCCAAGGCCTACCCCTAGGATTTAGTTTGGTTCTGAATCCTCTCTGCCTTCCTCTGCATGAAGGGGGAGAAGGGGACAGAGGTTACCAAGGGGGAACCTTAGTCCATGAAAACTTCAGGTCTCTCTCTCTCGTGTAGGCACAAGTTCCACCAGTGAAATCCCAGGTTCTTATTTACCCGTGGGAGCTGGCCCTTTTAGTCTTTATCCCCACTGGACAATGGCCACAAGTTGTAATGAGCTAAAGTCTTACCATTCCTAACATTAAACATTCAAGTCCTATTGCTTACAACCCAACTGTGCTTCCATGATGCTGTGAGGAAGGCCAAAAAACCCAGCAGACTTCTGCTAATTTGGTCCGCTGAGAAAAATTCCTTCTTGATCCAAACCTGGCAATTGTTCAGACCTGCAAACACTTCTCCTATGCTATTGCGAAGGAGAAGGAAGGTGGGACAGCTAGCAGGAGCCAAGAGGCTTTTGAAAAGCCTGGGGGAGTTTAAATAAGCTGGGAGGCGGACCACATAGCTAGCCTAGATATAGCTATACCTGTAAACCCTCCAGTGGAGATACAGCTTATACTAGCAGAAGAATTGTTTTGCTGGTATAGCTTATACCAGAATGAAATAAGCTACACTGACAAAAGGACTTTTTTGCCAGTATAACAGCATCTGGTTTAGAGTTTTTGCCAACATAGTTATGTCAGGGGTCTGATTCCCCCTCTCCCCCCACATACTTAACTGACATAGTACTGCCAGCAAAACTTTTAAGTGTAGACCAGGCCTTTCTTGTCTAATTAGATTATAAGATCTACAGGGCATGGACTGTTTCTTGATACCCATTTGCAAAATGACTGGCACAATGGGGCCCTGATTTCATTTGAGACTTCTTGGCGTTTCTGTAATAAAAATGATAGTTGGTACATTGTTCAGCTTGTGTCATTTAAAGCATGTGTGTGAAGACTTTGTGAGTACGGGTTGGGTGTGGGAGACATCCTCCTTTAGAATACTTCTTTAAATAACTGACAGTTGGTGGAATCTGATGCATTTCAAAGGCCACAAATTTTGCTCTTCCGAAGTATTTTTCTGAGGCCCTGAGATAAATCTGTGACGGGTTGGATCACAGAAACCCCCTTGGGAGCTGCCACCCGATGTGCCAAGACTACCCCTGCTTCTGTTTTCCCTGCCAGCTCAGGGCTCCAGCACCCCGTCTTGCTGAGCCAGCCACTCCTGTCGGCTCCAACACAGACCCAGGGTCTGAATCACTTGTCCCAAAACTGCAAGTTTACCCAAAAACAGCTCACAGGAGTGTGCTTGTCTTTAGCACTCAGATGCCCAACTCCCAATGGGGTCTAAACCCAGATAAATCCGTTTTACCCTGCATAAAGCTTATGCAGGGCAAACTCATAAGTTGTTCGCCCTCTATAACACTGATAGAGAGATATGCACAGCTGTTTGCTCCCCCAGGTATTAATACATACTCTGAGTAAATTACTAAATAAAAAGTGATTTTATTAAATACAGACAGTAGGATTTAAGTGGTTCAAAGTAGTAACAGACAGAACAAAGTAAGTTACAAGCAAAATAAAATAAAATGCGCAAATCTATGCCTAATCAAACTAAATACAGATAATCTCACCCTCAGAGATGTTTCAGTAAGTTTTTCTCAGACTGGACACCTTCCAGGCCTGGGCACAATTCTTTCCCCTGGTACAGCTCTTGTTCCAGCTTATGTGTTAGCTAGGGGTTTCTCCATGATGGCTCCTCTCCTCCTCTGTTCTCTTCCACCCCTTTATATATCTTTTGCATAAGGCGGGAATCCTTTGTCCCTCTGGGTTTCCACCCCCCCTCACTGGAAAAGCACCAGGTTAAAGATGGATTCCAGTTCAGGTGACATGATCACATGTCACTGCAAGACTTCATTACTCACTTGCCAGCACACACATATACAGGGAGACTTGCAGGTAAACACAGTCATCTGCAGACAATGGTCCTTGTTAATGGGAGTCACCAAGATTCCAAACCATCATTAATGGCCCACACTTTACATAATTACAATAGGCCCTCAGAGTTACATTTTATATTTCTAGTTTTAGATACAAGAGTGGTACATTTATACAAATCAGATGATCATACTCAGTAGATTATGCACTTTGTAATGATACCTTACAAGAGACCTTTTGCACGAAACTATCCCAGTTACATTATATTCACTTATATTTTTATAAAACCATATAGACTGCACAACGTCACAAAATCATCTCTGGAAAATGAGTCAGCCATATCCAGAGAGGGAAGTGAGCTCTGTCAAGGCATGGGTATCACCCCAATCTTCAGTTTGGTGGCAGAATAATAACAAGGTCCCATCTGACATGTCACTCTTTTTCTTCACCCCCCCTTGTAGAGAAGATGAAGTGGTTGACCGTGGCATTACTGTGCCTGGGGGAACATTGGGTCATCAGAACATGAATGCTGGTAATGCTGCTTAATGAGCTGCGGCGAATATGTATTTTCTTGGTTGAGCAAGAAGTCACCAGTTGCTCTTGGTTTCAAACAGCTGAGTTAATCGTTACCGTGTGCACAGTGCTAGCAAACAGTTGCTGCTCCATGAGCTATTAGGGGAGTAGCAGGGGTCAAATGGGGGTGGGAGGAAGGTTCCAAGTTCTTCCCACAAAACAAGTTCTGCTCACTTGACTCACCAGCACAAGATATCACTCACAGGCAGATATTCAAAATAAGATTGTGCTCTCTAGGCTTTGCTGGACTCCTGAAATTTGGATTATCCTCAGTGGGGTTGAATATGCCCATGGGTTCTGCTAGGTTCCTTGGCCCAAATTTATAAAGGTATCTAGGCATTGCTGCACTCAGTGTTGCAAATTCTAAGTGACTGAGATAGTTTAATCACATTTTCAAAGCGAAAGCAGTCCCTTTGGTTTATATTTGTAAAAAGCCAGCAGATATGCACTTCTGCTATGTAGCCTGGGACTTCCATTAGCAGTTTCTGACTGCATCATAAGAGTGAGTGTATAATGGTAGGGGCAGCTGGGAAAGAAGCCTGTGATAGTAAAGTGTGTAAACCATTTTGGGAATGAAAGGCACGCTAGAGAGATTAGATATCTAATCTATCTAAATTTCTATACTGAGCACATCACCATGGTCTCTAGGCACTTTGCAACTTAAAAGTATAACAGGTGTCTTAGTCTAGCTCAAATGTCTCCCCTTTTCTGTACCCAGACAAGTTTTTTTTTAATTATTTTATTTTGTTACTTATGTGCAAGCTAAGCCAAATAAGTGAGTCTTGTATATACATGTGCTCTTGCACCAGATTACATAAATTGGCATCTCTTCATTGATTTGCATCGACTGAGGATCTGGACCATTATTTAGCAGATTTTATATGAGAATATAATTTGGGAGAGATGGTACCTTTGACCTTTTTCCTTTGATAGTTCTGTTGCCTGAACATACGTATTATATAGCAAAATTTCTCTAGTCATTATAGTAGAAGTTGGGATTTTTTTGCAGTTGTTAACCTTAGAGCTGTGTTCTTTCTCATGCAGTATAAAATACATCTGCATCCTTTTAATTTTGGAGCAAATGGAGCCTTTATCAGACACAGTAATATGGGCTTCCCCCCCTCCTTATGTAACATACTTTTTAACATTTAAGAATTGCAAATTATATCAGTTTTGGAGAAATGTGAGGCAGAACCAGTGACTGGAAGTGGAGTGTGATAGTAATAAGGAAAAGGTCTGGAACCCAACAAGATACTGTAGCTGTATAGATAGCATAATAGGATATATAAAGGTTCCCTAATGGGATATGGAATTCATGTGGGAGAGGAGCTGATAACTGAGTGTTGGAGCCACAAGTCACTTGTTAATATATGCATGAGTATTGCAGGGATACACATGCCTGTTTTGTTTTTGCTCAACAGTGGATTTTAGCTTCTGACATTTTTAGTGTTCTCTAAGGCCCCATTGGCCGGGAACGGCGAACCGCGGCCACTGGGAGCTGCGGGGAGCCATGCCTGCGGATGGTTAACGTCAGCAAAAATGTCTCGTGGCCCCCAATCAGATTACCCTGAGGGGCAACATGCGGCCCATGGGCCACAGGTTGCCCACCACTGCTTTAGACTGCAAACTTATCAGCTAGGGTGTCTATCTTTATCTTATTTGCAAAAGCACCATACACATATGGCACTGAATAAGGATAACAATATTTATACATTTAACTTGTATGAAAATATGTCCCCAGATGATACTATAACCTCAATTATGATTTCCTCAAGTCTCCTGACTGAATTTCCTTGACTTTATCTTGCTAACCATAATGACTCACCAGCACGTTTCATACATTCATTTAAAATTTATGCTTTTTTCATTTTAAAAAAGGCAGTTTTGTATAGTTTTACAAAAGGCACAGTTGGGTGGTTATTACAAGAGTGTAGAGAGAACCCATGTGTTGCATATTAGGTCTCAGTAGGCTAGGTCACATCAATGCCGTTGACTCTTAAAGAGGATTCTGGCATGGTGCACACTAGCTTCCAGCATCAACCCTACCTCAAACTGTACTCTGCTTCAGACTGTCACAAATATCATGAGGAAAAAGTGCTCCAATGTGTTGAATGCTGGAGAGCTGTATATTCTCATAATGGGTGAGCTCAAATACCTAGAAGCTTAGTATTCTATACTTCTCAAAACTGCTCTCAGGGTCACGACCCATCAGTCATGCACTTTTTTTTTTTTTTGTTGCTTGTTTGAAATGATTGATTTTGCTGTTTGGGTTATCAGTAATGCTACATTTCTGAGACTGTATGTCTCAGGAAACAGTCTGCAGTAGCCTATCCTTAGCAAGTTGAATGAGAAGAAAGCACAGTAAATATAACTAGAGGGGAAGGTATTTGAGGCCCTTATTCAGCAAAGCATAGGCTTAATTTTAAGATCATGCTTAAGTCCACCTCCAGTCAGCAAAGTGCATAAGTATGGGCTTAAACTTAACTATGTGCTTATATGTTTTATTGAATGGCCTAAACCAATAAGGGCCTATCCTGCAATCACTTTACGCTCAAACCTTGACTTCAGTAATAATTTTCAATGATCTCTCACTAATGTTAATAACAATTTTGGGCCTGTTCTTGTGAAATTATGAATACCCATTGAAGCCAATGTGAGCTGAGGGAGTTGAACACCACAGAGAGGGCATATGGCACCTTTTAAAATCATACCCTTTATTTCTAAAAGGGGTCCTAACAAGATGCAGAAGATTCTAAACAGCAATTCTTAAAGTACAGTCTAGATATCACCTAAAAAGCATCTTCATATAAAACTAGGACAAGGAAAGAGAGTGGGGGAAATGGAAAGGTTATAAACAAGGAGCCAACAATGGTCATGCTCTGTGAAAGAAAGCTTTAAGGTGTTTAAAAGCGTGTCTGGATAAAATGACATGAATGTCAAGAGGGAACAAGTTGCCCATTGCCAAGGCACAGTCGCCTGCTGATCTAAAAGGCAACAGTGAGAGCCCTTAAAGGCAGGGGGCATGAGTAAGCAATGCGTAAGCACTGCTGGTGGCCCTGCGAGGAGGGAGTGACATTAATCCAAAGGCATGTTTGGATAGAAGGGCACGGTCAGAGTGATGCCAAGGCTCTTAGCTTGGCTCAGCAGATGAGACTCTGTCCTGCGCCCCTTATAGGCACAGTGCGGAACTCGCAGCTCAGAGGGAGAGAGGCAAAAGTGGTTTTAAACCACCTTTGCACCCTCCTGAGCTGCTCTGGGGCCTAGAGAGGCCCCTGGAATAACTGACATGATTCTGGGGGTATGTATAAATCATGGCAGCTTCCCCAGGCTACCCTATGGGGGGCAGCACTGTTTGGAATGTCAACAGTGGTGCCTGCTCTGATCCTGCCTGTGACAACCCTTCCACCCCGGCACACCCACTATGCCAGGGCTTCCAAGGGGGTTCTCAGAAGGCACACTTATGGCTGTCTTCCACAGGGTTTGTGCCAGAGGAATCCTCCTTCAACCGGCTATGGAGCTTTCAGAGCCCCCTTATGCTGGTTTTGACCTTTTACCTGATGTAAAGGGGTCAGAGTGGGGGGGGGAGGGTGAGAATCTCACTCTGCATCCAAATCCACCTCCTTATGAGGCTGACACACCAAGGAGGAACAAGACTCCTTATAACACTGGACTGTACCCAGCAGAAAGATTTCTGTCTTCCCAGGCCCCTTGACAATCTTTCCAAAAGTACTAAATAAATAAATGAGCCTGTCAGTTCCCCAGTTCAAATCAAATAACCCCATGACAATGTAAATACAATAGACATTAATCAACTCCCATGCACAATCCATACCCCATCCCTGGTGCTGCCCATACCCATCTCCTCACAGGCGAGGGGGAAAGGTGGTCCTGGCAGCAGGTTCTGAAAGCTGACAAACTTGGACTGTTACAGAGCTGGGGTGGAAGTGTGCTCCAAAGGTCTGGATCCCTCATGGAGGTTGCCATCTGAACCCTTTTTTTTATACCGGTGTGGCTTCAGCTCAGGATCTTTGGTTGACCTACAGGTGTGGCAGTATGTCATGAGGAGGGAGGCTGTCTCCTAGATAGGTAGGTCCCAGGCCATTTAGGGCTTTATAGGTTAAAATGATCATTAAGTGAGCAGTGATTGTAGGTTCAAACACTACATTGCCTCTTTACAATTCTATGGCCTTGATTCAGAAAAGCACTGGTACATGTGTAACTCTAAACTCATGAGTAATCCCATTCACTTCAATGGGACTGCTCACATGCCTAAAGTTACATGCATGTTTAAGTGCTTGATGAATCTGAGCGTAAAGCTCCCAGGTGTGTAGGGAAGCAAAAGCAATCCAGTGTAGGGAATCCATTTTAATTATTGTGCCGTTTCTGGACTCACTAGAACAAATGGACTTTAAAAAGTTGGGGAGGACGGAGAAGAAATGAAAGGGTTTCTTTAAGAAAAAAGAACTGTCTCAATTTTGGAACATTTTTAAAGGATTTAAGAAGTTCATCAAGGGCCAAATCCTGGCACAGATTAAATGAATGGGAGTTTTTTTCTTCACTTCAGTGGGCCCAGGATTTGGCCATAAATAAAGAAAGAAGTGGTGTTCAACTCTTTAGGCAGTGAATTGATAGGACTTTGGCTGCTGCTAAAGTGCCAACAACACTGTTGACTCACTTTAGAGCTTCCCCCATCCCTACACACCTATCTTTAATGTAATTATTTTAAATAAGTAAAAGAAAGTTTAGCTTTTTCTGTCGAGATTATTACTTCTAAATCTGTGTTAACATAATCTCACAGCTGACTGAACACTACCCTCTGACCTTTCCTTCCTTGGGGACAAACTCAGGTTTAATTGACATTTGTGTCTGCGAGCTCTGCTGAGGGGAGATTAGCAGTGGCTTAGCTAATTAGTATTTAAATGTTCACTAATGTTCCAATGGGTTTGTCAATTACAATCTTATTAAAAATTGATTCAAAGTTTTCACAATTTAGGAAAAAAGAAAAGATGTCAGAGCTGATTCAATTTCTCGGAAGGATTAAAGAAAGAATCAAATCTGCTATTATGATTTTCAGTCATATTACCAGGTTTCAGAATGGTAGCCGTGTTAGTCTGTATCAGCAAAAACAACAAGGAGTCCTTGTGGCACCTTAGAGACTAACAAATTTATTTATTTGTT
>NW_020698074.1:5532353-5568768 GCF_002925995.2 Terrapene triunguis | reverse complement strand
CACAAGGACTCCTAGTCATATTACCATGCAAGAAAAATATTTTGAATTGTAGATGGCTCATATGTTTCCTTAGATGCAAATGCAGTCACACCACATTAGTACATTGAAATATTTGCAGAAACACAAAGACCCTAGTGGATACAAAATTTTAACACTGTAATTAGTTGCATTGTTCTGCAACCCCAGTAAAATCTTTATAGTTAAAAATATGTGAAAAAACTCTTTATCGTTAGATCAGTTTAAAATTTGTTTGCACTCTGGGATGTCAAGTCTTCTTTTTGCTGGTGTCACAAATGATGACACTTCCCAGCAGTCTAGTGACTGCCAGGTAGTAGCTTTTAAACAAGCAGTTTAATTTCCAACACACTTCAGACTTCATATAGTGAATGGGGAAGGCAATTTCTGGCTGTGGAAAATCAGTGCGATCAAAACAGGTGCGGCTTTGTTATAACTTGAAACCCTCATTCTGACTTGGTGGGCAAAGGAGGGTAACATAATAAGACAACTTTCTTTGAACTGACCCTCTTTCATCCACTTTCCACTAATGTATTTCAGCAAATCCAGCATCTAGGCAAATAGCCTCTGGCCTACATTTTGAAACCTGGGTGCTTAAAGGGCCTAAATCCATATATGATTCCTAAATAAAACTAGTCTGATTATCAAAAGTGCTGAGTACTGCAATTCCCACTGACTTCAGTGGGAGCTGCAAGCACTCAGTGAATGTTCAGCACCACTGAAAATCACTCTGTTTTTATTTAGGAACCTAAGTGTGGATTTAGTAACTCAACTTTAGGTTTGAAAATATTGGCTTATGGGTAAAATATTTAGAAAGGCCTAAGTGTTTTAGGAGCCTAAGTCCCATTGACTTTCAATTATAGTTAGATTCCTAAAGCCCAGATGCTCAAAAGTATTGAGGCACCCAGTTCCCATAGATCCCTAAGTGCCTTTGAGGATCTGGGCCCTCGGTGCCAAAGTCTCTTTTGAAAATGAGACATAAGCAGTCATTTAGGTGCTTTTGAAAATGTTACCCAATATGTCAAATGGGCAATGTCTCTGCTTCCTTGGCCAGTTCTGACTCCATTGTACAAACAAGCTGATTGTACTTGGTGACCAGAGTAGTCATTAGTAAACACAAAGAATAAAGAAAAATCAATCTCATTAAGATGCATTTTTGGGGGTATTAAAAACCTGAGATGGACCTAGAACTGGACAGCAAATCACATCCAAACATTGCACACAATCCAACAGATTGTGATCCTGTTACTCACTCTGGGGAGCAGTTCCACACATAAGTAACCCCATTGGAGTTAGCTGGACTACTCGTGTGACTAACTGCTTTCCAGTGTGAGTAAGGGCATCACATTCTGGCCCATCATGATTTGGGTCCATCTCTATTAATGACTGGAGGTTACCTTTTCAATCCCCAGGGGAAATAGTTTCCCTGAAACTAAATGCACATCAATAGTGTAATAAATTGGGTAGACTGGAGTGCATGTGCACCACTGCCCTCTGCTGGATGGAATGAGAACTTCTACACATCTAATCCAAGTGGATCTTCTTTAGCTTAAGAAGTAGAGGCCTTTGTTGTTGGAGCAGGAGGATTTGAATTCTATTTTGAAGGTTTCATTTGATCTCAAATTTGTTACAGTACTGTTACAGTGGAAGAAATGCAACCTTTCCCCTCTGTGACAGCGTCTATCAAGCCTTCTCTGTCCCCTGCTGGAGGCATCAGCACACCAACACTCCCCTCCCAAGAAAAAGCCACTCAGACCAGGGGAGCAACAAGACAGTCCTCCAGAAGCCTAGAAGGGCCAGTAGTAAATTCTGACCAATCAGGAACCAGCAGGCCAGTTAAGAAGGCTTGCCTGCTTTGGCTCAGAGGTAGAGCTGGCTGAGACTGGGGCAGAAGAGGAGTGCCTCAGGGCTAACCCAGAACCCAGGCCAGGCCCTTGTGCTAAGTGCTGCAGCTAAACACTTGCATTTGAAGCTGTTCTCCCCCTCTCCCCTTTGTTTAAAGGCACAGACAGCTGAATCCTGAGTTGCTATTTTGTTACTTGTTTAGAGACTGATGCCAAACTTACCGCACAGGGTACCCTGATCCAAGCAAGCGGCCAAACCTTGCAACCTAAGCTGGGGAGCACCTGCAGTACCATCACAGAACAGCCCCTTGTGCCACAACTTGGTGTCAGGAATCAGGGCTTGCAGCAGAGCTAGTCTCTGGGCAGCCTCATCAGCACAGCTGGCCTGCAGCAGGATGCTTGATTAGCCACACCACCTGACTGGCTGCAGGGCCCAGCAGGCTGGCTCTTAAGCTAGCAGCAGTAGCAGCTCGCTGGCTTCTTAATGTTCACGCCCACCACTGCGCCCGCTCCTGTATTACCTTGTTCCTGCTGCTCTTGCATGGCACCCAGCCTTGTCTCTGTCCTGCCCCTGCCTTGAACCCTTCCTTGCCTGCTAGCCTGCTCGCTCCAGTTCCTGACCTCTGGTTTTCACCCTTGGCTTTGGTTCCTGACTACAGGATTCCATCTCCCAATCCTTGACTCTGCCTTCCAGTTTGGCCCTTGACTTTGAGTCCTGACTATGGCCGCTAGGCCTGCTGCCTGCTCCAGCCACTAGGCTAGACTGCCTGGTCGGCTGACACTTGGTACCAGAAGTGGAATCGATTTCCCCCTTTTTTCCATAAAGGGGATTGTAGTGGGGTGGTCACCTCGCTCCAGTCCAGAGGGGTTAAAAACAGCCCTGGGAGGGGTCTGTGGCTGGAGAAAGCAGCTCGTAGGCTGAGCTGATTGGGGGAAGCAGCTGCAGCTGGGGCCATGCCCCAAACAGACTCAGCTGGCCCTATAAAGGCAGGGAAGCCAGGAGCAGACAGACCATCTCCCTCTGCTTGTTGAGGGAGAAGGGCCTGGCTGCTTAGATGCTAGGAAAGGTACCTCGAGTGGAGCAGGGCTGGGAAAAGGCTAGAGGAGCTGGGGAGCCAGGTCAGGTACTGGGGCTACAGAGGGGTAGCTTGGTGTAGGCAAAGGCAGCAGGTCCAAACAGGGAGGGTGCAAGGATGTTTCGCGCCCTAGGTGAAACTTACACCTTGCGCCCCCCCCCCGAGCCCTGTGGCAGCTCTCTGCCCTAAGGCGCCCCCCCCCTGCCCTGAGGCACCCCCCCATGGCAGCTCCCCCCCTCTGCCCTGAGGTGCCCCCCGCCTGCGGCAGCTCCCCCTGCCCGGGGAGCTGTGTAGCAGCTCCCCGCCCCAGCTCACCTCTGCTCCGCCTCCTCCCCGAACACGCTGTCGCTGCTCCACTTCTCCCGCCTCCCAGGCTTGCGGCGCCAATCAGCCTGGGAGGGAGAGAAGCAGAGTGGGGCGGCGTGCTCAGGGGAGGAGCCAGAGCACAGGTGAGCTGGGGCGGGGAGTGGTTCCCCTGCGTGCCGCCCCCCCCTTACTTGCTGCAGGCGGCCCTCCCCGCGCCCCCCTGCCCCAGCTCCCTCCACCTAAATGCCGATGATGACCGAGGCGGCCGAAGATCCGGCCGCTGCCGAAGGACCCAAAATGCTGTCCCCCAAATGCTAGCGCCCTAAGGTCGCCTAATGGGTTGCACCGGCCCTGGGTCCAAACCCCACTTTGCCAGTGATGAATGGCATGTATAGTGCAGTCCTCCCCAGTGAGCAGAGACTAGATGGTTACTGGCAGTAGCCATATTCTGAGGTGAAGTGGGGATAGTGGGTGGGGGTTCTCCTGGGAGGGGGAGACCCAGAATTGTGGGGGTACTGCTGGGGGGACAGCACCCGGGTAAAGGGGCACCAGGGTCCGGTAGGGACATGGGGGCCAGCAGTGGCGGCGAGACACCGGCCTGAAGAGGGCGCTCCGGAAGCTGGAGAGCTAATTCCCAGAAGTAATTCTGGGAGGGGCCGCAGGGGTGAGTCCCGCACTGTTACAGGGATCCATGGAGGAGGTCATCTGACTACTGACTCAGGAGAGGCCCAACAGCTTTTCCTGGAAGGGAAGCAAGAAGTTTGGCAAGCTACCCAGCGGCAGCAAGCTGTGCCCCTTGAGCTATTGCTGCTGCAGTAACAGCAACAATGATGGCAGCAGCAGTTTCAGGAGGCGATGCTAGAGTGGATCACCGGCCACTCCCACTCTGAAGTGACTCCATGAGCACCAGCTATTGCCCTTTCCAAATTGGGATCCACTGATGACCCAAAGGTGTATCTTGCTACATTTGAATGGGTAGGCCCTACCACTCAATGGGAGAAGACCACCTGGGCTGCATGGCTGGTCCCCTTTTTGACAGGGGAAGGACAGTTGGCCTAGCAGGCCTTAGAAGATGAAATGGCAAAGGACTATGATGCTGTAAAAGCAGCCCTCCTCGACCGACTAGAGGTATCACCTGAGATGGCACCAATTCCAGACAGAGCCCTTCCCACTGGGACACGATCCCAGGTTGTGGCTCAGTGACTAAAGGACTGGGCCATCCACTGACGCTGGATGAGACTCTGTAGTTAGTGGTACTTGAACAGTATCTAGATATTTTGTCAACCACCATTCAAACCGGGGCACTCCAACAGAACCCCAGCACGCTGACAGGCTGAATGGCCAGGCTGAACAGCCCAGGTCTTGTGAAACTCAGCCCAAACCTCCTGAGGAGTCAACTGGAGGTACCGGAAAAGGGCTAGCAGGCTCAGAGAAAAGCACTGAAATGAGGGGGACCCTCCCAGTGGAACCCAGAAGGCACCAGGCAACACCACATCAAAACCCATCACAGGGGAAATGCAGAGTCCCATGCTGGAGCAGACCGAGCAGGTGACTTGGGAGCCTCCCCTGATAGTCCAATCATTGTTTCTGATGTTGGAAGCCAGGGTATGTCAGCTGCTTGTGTCCCCTCGTACAGTGTGACTGCATGGTGTGTGCCTTTGTAGAATGGTGGGGTCTCTCTGGCAGAACAGACAAAAGCTGTTGCTGGGAATTAGTAGGTTCAGTAGCATTTGGGGGCTGAACGGTGATGCAACTAATAGACTCTGGGTGCTCCCAGACCCAGACCCCCTGAGGGGATGACCCAGTGCACATAATGTGTGTCCATGGGGATGCTCATTCCTACCCCTTGGCCTAGGTGTATTTGAATATAGTGAACCAGGCCAGAACACTTCAGGTTTGGTGTAACCCCCAACAGGCAAGGTTATCTGGTGAGCTGGAAAGGATGATTCTGAAATTCACTGTCTGGACAAAAAGAAGAAACACAAGTATTTCCATGTAAATATGTTAAAACCCTGGTTAGCTCAAAAAAGCTTGTTCATAGATCCCAGGGATCTCCCTGGAGACTGGGCCCCCAGATTCAAGAGCCAGCAGGCACTGAAGACATGCTAGTAGCAGAAAGTCTTACTCCTCGCTTATGCTGGCAAGCCAGGAACGTGTTGACCCACTACGATACTATGTTCTCCACCCAGCCAGGGTGAACACATCTTATGGAATGTCCGATCCAAACCAGCCCAGAGGTAAAGCCATACCATGCTACTTATCATATACCTGAGCAGCTCCTTGAAACCATGCAGCGAGAAGTACAGGCCATGGTGTCATGAAGTAGTACAAGAACCCCTGGTGTAGCCCGGTGGTTTTGCTTCCCAGCCTCCAAAGGGATAACTTGATTTTGCATGGATTTCACATAAGAACGGCCATACTGCATCAGACCAAAGGTCCATCTAGTCTTCTGATGATGGACGGTGCCAGATGTTTCAGAGGGAATGAACAGAACAGGGCAATTTATCCAGTGATCCAGTATCTGGCAATCAGAGGTTTAAGGACACCCAGAGCATGGGGTTGCATCCCTGACCAGCGTGGCTAATAGCCATTGATGGACCTATCCTACATGAACTTATCTAATTCCTTTTTTAACTCAGTTATAACTCAGTTATACTTTTGGCCTTCACAACATCTCCTGGCTATGAGGTTGACTGTGACTTTTGTGTGAAGAAGTACTTCCTTATGTTTGTTTTAAACCTTCTGCCTAACAACTTAATTGCGTGTCCCCTGGTTTTTGTGTTACATGAAGCGGGTAAATAACGCTTTTTTTATTCACTTTCTCAACACCACTCAGGATTGTATAGACTTCTATCCTATTGCCCCTTAATCATCTCCTTTTTTATGCTGAACAATCCCAGTCTTTTTAATCTCTCCTCATATGAAAGCCATTCCATACCCTTACTCATTTTTGTAGCCCATCTCTGTACCTTTTCCATTTCTAATATATCTTTACTGAGACAGGGAGACCAGAACTTCATGCAGTATTCAAGGTGCGGGTGTACCATGGATTTACAAAGTGACATTATGATATTTTCTGTCTTATCATCTATCCCTTTCCTGTTGGTTCCTAACTTAGTTAGCTTTTTTGACTGCCACTGCACATCAAGCAGATGTTTTCAGAGACCTATCCATGATGACTCCAAGATATCTTTCTTGAGTGGTGACAGCTAATTAGGACTCCATCATTTTGTATGTGTAGTTGGGATTATGATTTCCAATGTACATTGGTTTGCATTTATCAACACTGAATTTCATCTGCCATTTCGTCACCAGTTCAGGGAGATCCCTTTGTAACTCTTAGTTAAGACCAAAGCTGACTACAATCTTGAGTAATTTTGTATCAACTGCAAATTTTGTCACCTCACTGTTCACCCCCTTTTCCAGATCACTTATGAATATGTTGAACAGCACTAGTTCCAGTACAGATTATTTGGGGATTACCCTGTTTTTTACCTCTCCCCATTGTGAAAACTGACCGTTAATTCTTACCCTTTGTTTCCTGTCTTTTAACAGGTTACTGATCCATGGGAGGACCTTCCCTCTTATCCCATGACTACCTACTTTGCTTAAGAGCTTTTGGTGTGGGTCCTTGTCAAAGGCTTTCTGAAAGTCCAATTACACTATATCAGCTGGATCACCCTTGCAACACATTTGTTGACACCCTTAAAGAATTCTAATAGATTGGTGAGTCATGATTTCCCTTTACGAAAGCCATGTTTACGAAAGCACCCATGCATATAAGGTTCATCTATGTGTCTGATAATTCTGTTCTGTACTATAATTTCATCCTATTTGTCTGGTACTGAATTTAGGCTTACTGGCCTGTAATTGCCAGGATTGCCTCTGGAGCCTTTTATAAAAATTGACATTACATTAACTATCCTGCAGTCATCTAGTACAGAGGCTGATTTAAGTGATAGGTTACATATCACAGTTAGTAGCTCTGCAATTTCATATCTGAGTTCTTTCAGAACTCTTAGGTGAATACCATCTGGTCCTGGCGACTTCTTATTACTGTTTAATTTATCAGTTTGTTCCAAAACCTCCTGTATTGACACCTCAGTCTGGGACAGTTTGTCACCCAAAAAGAATGGCTCAGGGGATTCATAGATTCATAGATTCTAGGACTGGAAGGGACCTCGAGAGGTCATCGAGTCCAGTCCCCTGCCCGCATGGCAGGACCAAATACTGTCTAGACCATCCCTGATAGACATTTATCTAACCTACTCTTAAATATCTCCAGAGATGGAGATTCCACAACCTCCCTAGGCAATTTATTCCAGTGTTTAACCACCCTGACAGTTAGGAACTTTTTCCTAATGTCCAACCTAGACCTCCCTTGCTGCAGTTTAAGCCCATTGCTTCTTGTTCTATCCTCAGAGGCTAAGGTGAACAAGTTTTCTCCCTCCTCCTTATGACACCCTTTTAGATACCTGAAAACTGCTATCATGTCCCCTCTCAGTCTTCTCTTTTCCAAACTAAACAAACCCAATTCTTTCAGCCTTCCTTCATAGGTCATGTTCTCAAGACCTTTAATCATTCTTGTTGCTCTTCTCTGGACCCTTTCCAATTTCTCCACATCTTTCTTGAAATGCGGTGCCCAGAACTGGACACAATACTCCAGCTGAGGCCTAACCAGAGCAGAGTAGAGCGGAAGAATGACTTCTCGTGTCTTGCTCACAACACACCTGTTAATACATCCCAGAATCACGTTTGCTTTTTTTGCAACAGCATCACACTGTTGATTCATATTTAGCTTGTGGTCCACTATAACCCCTAGATCCCTTTCTGCCGTACTCCTTCCTAGACAGTCTCTTCCCATTCTGTATGTGTGAAACTGATTTTTTCTTCCTAAGTGGAGCACTTTGCATTTGTCTTTGTTAAACTTCATCCTGTTTAACTCAGACCATTTCTCCAATTTGTCCAGATCATTTTGAATTATGACCCTGTCCTCCAAAGCAGTTGCAATCCCTCCCAGTTTGGTATCATCCGCAAACTTAATAATCGTACTTTCTATACCAATATCTAAGTCGTTAATGAAGATATTGAACAGAGCCGGTCCCAAAACAGACCCCTGCGGAACCCCACTCGTTATGCCTTTCCAGCAGGATTGGGAACCGTTAATAACAACTCTCTGAGTACGGTTATCCAGCCAGTTATGCACCCACCTTATAGTAGCCCCATCTAAATTGTATTTGCCTAGTTTGTCGATAAGAATATCATGCGAGACCGTATCAAATGCCTTACTAAAGTCTAGGTATACCACATCCACAGCTTCTCCCTTATCCACAAGACTCGTTATCCTATCGAAGAAAGCTATCAGATTGGTTTGACATGATTTGTTCTTTACAAATCCATGCTGGCTGTTCCCTATCACCTTACCACCTTCCAAGTGTTTGCAGATGATTTCCTTAATTACTTGCTCCATTATCTTCCCTGGCACAGAAGTTAAACTAACTGGTCTGTAGTTTCCTGGGTTGTTTTTATTTCCCTTTTTATAGATGGGCACTATATTTGCCCTTTTCCAGTCTTCTGGAATCTCTCCCGTCTCCCATGATTTTCCAAAGATAATAGCTAGAGGCTCAGATACCTCCTCTATTAGCTCCTTGAGTATTCTAGGATGCATTTCATCAGGCCCTGGTGACTTGCAGGCATCTAACTTTTCTAAGTGATTTTTAACTTGTTCTTTTTTTATTTTATCTGCTAAACCTACCCCCTTCCCATTAGCATTCACTAGGTTAGGCATTCCTTCAGACTTCTCGGTGAAGACCGAAACAAAGAAGTCATTAAGCATCTCTGCCATTTCCAAGTTTCCTGTTACTGTTTCTCCCTCTTCACTAAGCAGTGGGCCTACCCTGTCTTTGGTCTTCCTCTTGCTTCTAATGTATTGATAAAAAGTCTTCTTGTTCCCCTTTATTCCCTTAGCTAGTTTGAGCTCATTTTGTGCCTTTGCCTTTCTAATCTTGCCCCTGCATTCCTGTGTTGTTTGCCTATATTCATCCTTTGTAATCTGTCCTAGTTTCCATTTTTTATATGACTCCTTTTTATTTTTTAGATCATGCAAGATCTCGTGGTTAAGCCAAGGTGGTCTTTTGCCACATTTTCTATCTTTCCTAACCAGCGGAATAGCTTGCTTTTGGGCCCTTAATAGTGTCCCTTTGAAAAACTGCCAACTCTCCTCAGTTGTTTTTCCCCTCAGTCTTGATTCCCATGGGACCTTACCTATCAGCTCTCTGAGCTTACCAAAATCCGCCTTCCTGAAATCCATTGTCTCTATTTTGCTGTTCTCCCTTCTACCCTTCCTTAGAATTGCAAACTCTATGATTTCATGATCACTTTCACCCAAGCTGCCTTCTACTTTCAAATTCTCAACGAGTTCCTCCCTATTTGTTAAAATCAAGTCTAGAACAGCTTCACCCCTAGTAGCTTTTTCAACCTTCTGAAATAAAAAGTTGTCTGCAATGCAGTCCAAGAATTTGTTGGATAGTCTGTGCCCCGCTGTGTTATTTTCCCAACATATATCCGGATAGTTGAAGTCCCCCATCACCACCAAATCTTGGGCTTTGGATGATTTTGTTAGTTGTTTAAAAAAAGCCTCATCCACCTCTTCCACCTGGTTAGGTGGCCTGTAGTAGACTCCTAGCATGACATCACCCTTGTTTTTTACCCCTTTTAGCCTAACCCAGAGACTCTCAACACTTCCGTCTCCTATGTCCATCTCTACCTCAGTCCAAGTGTGTACATTTTTAATATATAAGGCAACACCTCCTCCCTTTTTCCCCTGTCTATCCTTCCTGAGCAAGCTGTATCCATCCACACCAACATTCCAATCATGTGTATTATCCCACCAAGTTTCAGTGATGCCAACAATGTCATAGTTGTATTTATTTATTAGCACTTCCAGTTCTTCCTGCTTATTACCCATACTTCTCGCATTTGTATATAGGCATCTAAGATACTGGTTTGATCTTTCCTTCCGGTTTTGTCCTGACCCTCCTTTCTCTCTGCCAATATAGCCCACACTTCCTCTCGTCTCCGACCCATCTCCCAGGTCTCCATGTTCCCCACTTACCTGCGGGCTTTGCTCACCTGTCCCCATCGAACCTAGTTTAAAGCCCTCCTCACTAGGTTAGCCAGTCTGTGTCCAAATAGGGTCTTTCCCCTCCTCGAAAGGTGAACACCATCTCTGCCTAGCAGTCCTTCCTCAAATAGCATCCCGTGGTCTAGGAAGCCAAAGCCCTCCTGGCGACACCATCTTCGCAGCCAGGCATTCACCTCCATGATGCATCTGTCTCTGCCCGGGCCCCTACCTTTGACAGGAAGAATCGAAGAGAATACCACCTGCGCTCCAAACTCCTTCACCCGTACTCCCAGAGCCCTGTAGTCACTCTTGATCCGCTCAGTGTCACACCGCGCAGTATCATTTGTGCCCACATGGATGAGTAGCATGGGGTAGTAGTCAGAGGGCTGGATAATCCTCGACAATGCCTCCGTAACGTCTCGGATACGGGCTCCCGGCAGGCAGCATACCTCCCGAGATGAAATGTCAGGGCGACAGATGGGCGCCTCCGTCCCCCTCAGCAGAGAGTCTCCGACCACCACTACCCTACGTTTCCTATTCGCAGTGGTGGCAGCAGACCTCCCAGCCTTAGGGGTACGAGGCTTCTCCTCCTTTACTGTAGGGGGTGATGCCTTCTTTCCTATATCAAGAAGAGCATAACGGTTACCTATTACCACAGCGGGAGGGTTCGGAGCAGGGGTGGAGCACTGCCTGCTGCCAGAAGTAACCAGCTGCCAGTGTCCACCCTGAGCCATCTCCTCCTCCACCAGTGGTGTATCAGCAGTCCTGTGTCCTGGGACAGCTACCTCAGCTGTCTCCACATGGACACTGTCCAGGAATTGCTCGTGGATTCGGATGCTTCTCAACCTAGCCACCTCCTCCTGTAGCTCTCCCACCTGCTGC
Organism: Terrapene triunguis; assembly: GCF_002925995.2. NCBI lineage: Eukaryota > Metazoa > Chordata > Testudines > Emydidae > Terrapene > Terrapene triunguis. Next base: position 5,557,522 of record NW_020698074.1, on the reverse strand, counting down.
CTGAGAGATTCCACCAGCAGGCACCTTTCACATTGGATGGTCCCCCCAGCCTGTATATCAGTAAGTGGAAATTGCAAGTTACAGTCTCTGCAAAACCACACCAGGATCTGGGTAGAAGCATCCATGCTCAGGCGCTCTGTCTGGCTACAGGCGCAGGATCTCCCTCACATCCTCTTCAGAGAAGACTAATGCAAAGAATTTGTTTAGCTTCTCTGGAATGGACTTGTCTTCCTTGAGTGCTCCTTTGGCACCTTGGTCATTTAGTGGTTCCACTGATTGTTTGACAGGCTTCCTGATTCTGATGTACTTTAATTTTTTTAAAAAAAATTTTTGCTATTAGTTTTTTTTGTCTTCAAATTCTTTTTTGGTCTGCCTAGTTATACTTTTACACTTAACTTGACAGAGTTTATGCTTCTTTCTATTTTCCTCCATAGGATTTGACTTCCAATTTTTAAATTATGCCTTTTTGTCTTTTTACTCTGTTGTTTTAGCCATGGTGGCATTTTTGGTCATCTTACTGTTTGTGTGTGTTTTTTGATTTGGGGTATACCTTTAGGTTGAGCCTCTCTTTAGGTGTTTTTTAAAAGTTTTCATGCAGTTTGCAGGCATTTCACTCTTGTGACTGTTTCTTTTAATTTCTGTTTAACTAGCTTCTCCGTTTTTGTGTAGTTTCTCTTTTTGAAGTAAAATGCTACTGTAGTGGGTTTCTTTGGTATTTTCCCCTCTACAAAGATGATAAACTTAATTACATTAAAATGGCTGTTACTGAGTGGTTCAGCTATTTTCACCTCTTAGATTAGATCCTGTGCTTCACTTAGTACTAAATCAGGAATTGCCTCTCGCCTTGTGGGTTCCAGGACAAGCTGCTCCAAGAAGCAGTCATTAATGGTGTCTAGAAATTTCATCTCTGCATACTGTCCTGAGGTGACATGTACCCAGTCAATATGGGGATAGTTGAAATCCCCCATTATTATTAGTTTTCTGTTTTTTGTATCCTCCCTAATCTCCTTGAACATTTCACAATCACCATCACCATCCTGGGCAGGTGGTTGGTAGTATATTACTACTGTTATTCTCTTATTGTTCAAACATGACATTTCTATCTGTATCCAATTTTGGGATATTGTAGTTTCATTTTTAAAAAGGCAGTAAAATTGGAATCAGTTTGATTTATCACTACAATATTGAGTAACAGTGAGTCTGGTAAAAGATTGTTGGCTGGAATTTCTAATAGTCCTGAAAGAAATATTTCATTTAATTCTAAGATAGAAGGGAGGAAAAGGTGTATCACCCGACTACTTTACAAAACCGGTAAGGCCATAGGGCATGTTTTTATTCCACTTAAAGAACAGAAACTGGTAGGCTCCTATACTGACCAAATTATTAAATGCTGTAATTATAGCTTGCAAAATGCCTTATGCTTAAATGGGCTATATAATAAGACTATATCAGATGAGAAGACTGATCGTGTATCATATTAATCAGCTAGTTTAACTGACATTCCTCCAAGTATAGTGATTGATCCTGTACTATTGAAATCAGTGGGAGCTTTGCAATTGACTTCCAATGGGTGCAGAGTTGGGCCATGCTGCATATATCAGTTATCTATTCAAACAGCTACAAGACTTCACCAATGACATGAAATTAATACCCATTTGCCTCATTTGCAGAATTGAAATAGAAAAGTGAAACAATAAAGCTTTGATTACTTTGATGAGTGAATTTAATTTTTGACTAATGTTGTGTTTATAAATGAAGGCTTATATATACATTATATCACATATTGGTTTGTGAAGGTGGCAAGGAGTGACCAAGCATGATGGTAGATGAAAGGGTTGCTGAGGAACAGAAGGAGAAAGGAGATTCATAGATTTCAAGGTCGGAAGGGACCCTTGTGATCCTCTAGTATGGGTTTCCATACTGTGCTGGGCCATTGATGGGGCTCATGTTGCCATAGTTTGCTCTCCTCAAGGAGCACATGAGTACATACACCGTAGAGGGTATTACTCCATTGTCATGCAGGCCCTCATGGACCACAGAGGCCGATTTATGAATGTCAGTGCGGGCTGCATTGGAAAAATTCATGATGGTGGGGTTTTTCGCTGATCAGGAGTCTACATTCATGGACAGGCTGGGACACTATTCCCACCAAATGACAGTGTCCTAAACAGAGTTACTGTCCCCACCATTATTTTGGGGGACACTGAGCGCCCCCTTTTGCCTGAGCTTTTGAAACTGTACCCTGATATCAGGGGCCTTGGTAAAAGAAGGTTTAATTACCAGATTGAAAGTCTACAGGCCTGTTTGGATTCCAGCATCGTCAGTGCTCTGAGCATTACTGTGGCCTGCTCTGCTCTTCACAATCTTTGTGGAGCCAAAGTTGAGCCATTTCCCCGTGAATGGAACTATGACAGCAAGGGCTGCTGAACCAGTGCACTCAGCCAGGAAGTGCCTCTCCCACAGCTGGAGCTGGATGCACCTGGGCAACAGAAGTCAGGGATATTTTGTGCTCCTATATTATGAATTTGTATGGCCCAATGGAAGTGGGAGAATAGTACTTCTATGAATGTGCTTGTGTGGAGGAAGGTGTCCCAGAGCCCGGGCACCAGCCTGAGCCCAAATAGCTAGACTGCAATTTTATAGTCCCACAGCCCAAGTGCGAGTCAGCTGACACAGGCCAGCTGTGGGTGTTTTATTGTGGTGTAGGCATTGCCTTAGTTCTGTAAAATTCAGAAAGTAGTATTTCAGTGGAGTGCTAGGAATAAATACATTGAAGATTGTGAAGTGCTCATTTACTGTGCTAATAGGAGCCAGATAAGTCCCTAGATAGATACAGTTTGAATGAGTCCCTAAAGGGCTTTGGGCCTCTGAGCCATCCTGCTAGTGCAGGGGAACACTGCTTAGAGTGGAAAAAGCACTTGTTCTGTAGCACACCTGACTCTTACTGAGGTATAATTCATTGTTAAGGAAGCTCACTCCCACCATAGCTGTTATCCTGCTGTGCAGAACGTCAGGACAGGAACTCTGGAGAAATGTTGACACTATTAGGGTTTGTCTAGATGGGGAAATCCACTTCCGGAATCATACTCCTATAGTTACACTGGTATAACTCCCCACTGGGGTATATAGAGTGCCTTTTTCTGGTTTAGCTTACATCACTTTCAAAGGGGCAAAAGCTAAACCAGAAAAAGGCACTCTTATTCCAGAATAAGTGTATCTACATGGAGAGTTTTATCAGTACAGCTATAGTGGTATCATTATACCAGTATAATTATACTGGTAAAATTCCCCGTGTAGACAAGCCCTTAGATATTTGCTTATTTGTTGTCCTATAAGCCAACGCTGTGAGAGAGTGAGTCAGTAATATGTCATTTCTTATTATAGGTGTCTATTTGTTCTGGGCCACGTCCTGATGTCAATCCAGAGCCTTTCCATTAACCTTGCTGGAGTTGATCCAGATTTCCAATGGAGTAAACAGCAGCCCAATATGGCTCTGTATAACTACATGAAATGTATTCATATATGTGCCACTTCCAAGAAAACGTATTTCCAGAATCTGATCTCGGGCACTATAAATAGAACATTGCTTACCTGGCTGTTGGTTGACAAGTGCCCTGTGTGCTCTGCTTTGTGAACTAATTACTGTTTATGTTATCAAAGACTAGGGACCTTATCCCATGTGGAGCTCCACTGAAACCAATGGGACTCCACACATGGGAGGGGGTGCAGGATAAGCCCTCCAGTAACCTTGGGTAAGCCAGTTCCCATCTCTGTTTTCCCCTCCCACCCTTTCTCTGTTTTATTTAAATTGGAAGCATGTCGAGGCAGGGACACTTTCTCACTATGTGTCTGTGCAGCCTTTTAATGCAATGGGCTCTGATCTTTGGCTGGGACCTGTAGGCACTACTGTGATACAAACAATAACACTGTAACTCATTAGGCAGAAAAGATAAGTGCCACTTAAGAAAACCACTGACAGATGACTGTGAAGCTCTGCACAGAATGCTATGAGCATAGCGACAGAGGGTGTACGTGGGCCACTTCTGCTGCTCCACCTCCACGTGCTGCGTTGAGAATAAAGCTTCATGGCATAATGATGGTAGTGATGACAAGGGTAGTAGTGCTCATGGTAATAAGGACAAGCAGGGATTCCATTTCCATTACAGGAATCAATCGATGCTTTTTTCTTTTTCTCTTTTTTTTTTTTTAAAGTAGGTTCTGCAAGGGCCAAGAGCTAGAACTCTACAAAGGCAGTTAGAAATGAATTTGGAAGCAGCATGGAATTTTAAAATCTAATCTGTAATTTTAAAAATGAAAACTAATGTGATTTGTGTACAATACATTTCCATTAAAACTCAGAGACCACTCAGTCATTTCATCTCCGGGTAGTCAAGATTAAAAATACAGATGCACTCCTCCCCCCCACCCCTCCACCCCCAAGGAATTTGTGTTTGAAACAAACCGGATGTGGCTTTTGGCATGTTATAGGCTTTTCTCTGGATGGAGCATGAGATGAGCAAAAACAAAGACACCATTCAGCCAAATTTTAAAAAAAAATGTTTTTAATTGATGTGTTTTAAACTGTTGTTTGAATTCAACGCTTGTGAAAGGTGCTGGCTTCAGAGCCAGACAGCCAGAAGTCTTCCACTTCTCCCAGGAGGAAGAACATGGACAGCAGCAGTTCAGGCTTCCCTATAACTCCCCATCAATGCACTCAATTCAGATCTGGAAGTACCATCTCTATAGATCAATTCCTTCTCTGTGTTGGTTTGGTTCCAGGCCCCTATGCTGAAACTGCTAACCAAGGTGCCCCTGTGATGGGGTTGTCCTTTCTTCAGACCCAGATGGCAAGGAAAGGGTTAAAAACTTGCAGAGGACTTTCCCCACCCCATAGAAACTGGCAGAGCTGCTAATCAGGGAGGGAGAGTCCTCCAGAATGGGCCTATTAAGTTTTAGGAATAGAGAAGAGGGAGCTGTTTGACACTCATGATAGAAGCAGAATTTCTCCACTGCTTGTCCAAGAGGGAAAAGGGTTTGCAAAGCTCCTGAAGCTAAGGCTCAGACAAAACTGCTGGGGAAGAACTGCTGCCTGGAGAAGAGAACCTTTTATGTGGGGACTTGGCTGAAGTAAGTCCATATGGTACATTTACTTTAGACTGTGCCTGAGAGAAGTCCCATTTGTATGTGTTGCAATACTTGGAAGCTTAAGAATGAAGTTTGTTTTCATACCAAAATGTCTTCCCTTCATTGTACTCACCCACTGGTCTGTCATAGGCTTGCTCGGGACTGCTGGGCGACAGGGATTATGTTTTTGAGCATGTTGTGATGTATGGCTGTTTTTAGAGAAAAGAGGAGTAAGGTATTTCTTTGGGGGAGGGACAATATAGATTGCCCCATTTTCACAAGCAGCCTCTAAAGCTGTGACCTCCAAGCTGATCATTCAAGTTTCTGTTCAGACAACTTTGTGTTAGAAGGTATGAATAAGTTAGTGACAATTCACTTATCTTCCCCCACTCTGCATTGAGACCATCAGATTGTAGCGGGAGCACCAAATGGTACACAGACTGGAGCAAAGGTTAATTATCCTACAAGCAGGTTTGGCATTAAGATAACAAACCATCTTTTTCACACTGTAGTAGACAGGAGATGAAGTTAGGGTTTGGGGTGGGGGAACAGCAAGGCTTGTATTACAGAGAGAAGTGGAAGGAAAAGAGGGTGTTTAGCAGAGAGGACTTGAGCAGGAGAAAAGGCGATGTGGAGCAGAAAAAGTTAAGAGTGTGGCAGCTGAGAGAGAAATGAATCTGAGAGCAGAGGAGGAAGAAGCTGATGATACTCTGGCAGTCAAGAGTAGGAGTTTGGCCACTAAAAAGGAAGGCCTTACAGACCGAGAGATGGCCAAAAGAGGCCCTGAGATCACAAGCATAGATACAGAACTTTGAGCCAAAGAGCAGAGGCCTCTATGCAGAAGTGAACATGGAGGTGGGGGCTTAGAAACAAGGGAGGGAAATAGATGGGGTATATCTCTATGCTTTGTCTGTATATACACACATACACCATAGTTTGTATTGCTTTCTGAGTCAGTCCTTGGGGGGAAAATGGCTCAATACTTAAAACAAAAAGTTTTAAGACTAGAATTTCAAAGGAGCCTAAGGAAATTAGGTCCCCAGCTCACATTGAATTTCAATGGGATTTGGGTGCCTAACTCCCTTAGGCCGCTTTGAAAATTTCAGCCTAAAGTGATTTACTTTAAAACTCTAAGTAGTTCAGAAGATATTTTAAAACACCCACCACCCCAAACTTTTGACATAGTTCTACTTCCATCTCTGCTCCGGGTAAGCTCTGTGAAACTGTGACCTAATGCATAGCAATGGCATGTCAAAGATAGTATTACAACCCCAGTCTTGAGTGCAATGCTAAATCTCCTGTCATGCGTGGAATGTAATTACCATTAAGGCTGAAAAATGAGGGAGATGAACAGTAGTGGCAGTTTTTCTCAAGTTTACATAAACACTGGCTACAAGACGAAGGCAGGAACATTAGAATCAAAGGGTTCCTGTCACATCAGCGCTTTAAATCTCTAAGCAGCTCCTTGAAAATCATCTGGCCTCGGTGAGCACAAACAGCCGATAAAAGCCTCAGCTAAGGTCTGCTGTTATCTGCTAATTTCAGGGCAGTCTTGCCCTGTAGCCACTGTCCCTAGGAAAGTAGCGATTTTGGCACTTTCCCCCAACCTCCCTTTAACAGTTACAGTTTAAAGAATTGCTAAGGAGGCAGAAATTGCTTCCTAGGTGTTTGAAAATCGAGACACTGTAACAAATAATGAAGCACCTTTAATGAAACATCTGCATGACATCTGTGTACAGAACACATCTTTTTTTATATGGTAATATTTAAAGACTTAGACAATATGAAATGCCATTACTCCTCTTGCTTGCACTAGTAACGTTAGCAGAATGTCTAAGTGGCTTCTGGATTTTCTGTAACGTTCTTTCTATCCCATCTGTGGGACTTACTTTTGGGTTAGGACAGGAGTTGTGCAGAGCTCAGAAGCTTCAGTTTCCAAAGGTTCCAACCCACATGAATCCAAACAAATATTCATATGAACCTGGCAAACTGAAACTGCTGGGTTCTGCACTAGAGCTAGTTGGTTGAAAAATTTCCATGGGAACATTTTTCTGTCTATTTAAACAAAGTTCAGATGGAAACCAGGTCAGTTTCCTACCAGCTCACCAGACCAGCATCTCTGCAGGACCATCTGGGGGACTGCAATGGAGGCAGGACTCCCAGGGTCTCTGGCTCTGAGGTTGACCTGTCAGCTGGGCAGCTGCTCCGTGAAAAATTCCAAGATTTTATTGTTGTTGTTCCCACTCAGCTGTATTCTGCACACTTCTAGAGTGTAAGCATTGGCCTGCTAAACCCAGGGTTGTGAGTTCAATCCTTGAGGGGGCCACTTAGGGATCTGGGGCAAAATCAGAATTGGTCCTGCTAGTGAAGGCAGGGGGCTGGACTCGATGACCTTTCAAGGTCCCTTCCAGTTCTAGGAGATGGGATATCTCCATTAATTAATTAATTAATTTTTTTATTTAATGCGGGGGCGGGGAAAACAAACTGCCTAACCCCTCAAAAAGCACTTGGAAATGGTTGGTAGATTCTAAACTTTCCCGAGGAACTAAATGTTTTGGAGTTCAATTCAAAAATGATTTTAAAAGCCGTTCTGCTAAGTCCAGTTAGGATGAAGAGATTTGAATTGATTAATGACTTTCATAGCATAGACTCAGACCTTATGCTGTCAGTCAACCTGTTGCTTTTATAAGATGAGCTGAATGACAGCATATGAGGAGAAAAGGGAAGGGCACAAGTAGCAATCAAATGGCATTTGTTACTGTCAGAAGCATTTTGGAAATAGTATGGTTGCGTGTTGGCATTTGTATGGTTGAGTATGCAAGCAGTGAGGTCAGGTGGTAATAGGAAAGCCTAGGGGGCTTTGGAATGGGAAGACAACCCTTGAAGGAGAGGGGAATCAGGAGCAAAGAGGAGGATGAGGGGCTAGCAGCTAATGAAAAAAAGTCGGTAACAAACAGATGGACTACATAAAAGACAAAGGAAGGATGGTCTTATGGTTAAGGCACTGGCTGGGATATAAATGATCAGAGTTCAATTTTGGGTGCTCCCACCTTGGGCAAGTCATTAATCTCTCTGTGCTTCAGTTTCCCAACTGTAAAACAGGATGACAATGCTACCTTTTTTCAGTCACATCTATGTATAAACTCTTCGGTGTGTCTATCAGCTCCACTGGCATCGGCCCCTTGCCCTGCTCCACCCATTGATGCTACCTGGAAAGGACTGTGGGCCTGTTGCCACCTTCAGCATCCTTGGTGGGGAGGGGCACCAGGCAAAGCCACAGCTTTCTAAAATCCTGGATGTTTTCAGAAAGAAAGGATTAGTTAGTTGACTTCCTCCCCTCACACTGCAGTGGAAAACAGTGCATCCCTGTTGCTGTTACCACTGCTAGGTTTTGAGGTTTGTTAAAAAACAAAATAAAACAAAGTCTCTGAGACACAACATGCAAACTTTTTTTTTTTTGCGTGAAAGTGGCTTCTGCTAACCAGCCTGACTACCTGGCGCAGGCTTGGCCAATCAGGAAACTAGAAACAACATCACATAGCTGATTTGGCCAGTTGCAATTGATCTAGACAAAATGCAAAAAAGTAAAAATTCACCATAATTTTGTAGCAGTTCTTGAAAATGATAGAAATCTTCTACAAAATCATCTTGAATTTTTAAATACTTTTCTTCCTTGTCACAAAAATGGTTGTGACTTCTAAAACAAGCATTGTTCATTACAAAGACTTTTTTTTGTTGGAAAAGGGGCTATTTCGCTCTTTCCACCACAGTTTTGCAGATTCAAGGGTTTCATATAGTACAGCTCAATCTTGAATAAACTTCTGGATTCTTGTTGCTTATCTAAGCTTAGATCTCCAGACCTTCTAGAGGTTCACCCATCACTAATGTTCAGAAACGCTTTATACTACACAAGGATAAATGCTAGAGATTGACTGGTACTTTTTCTGGACTATCTATGGCTTATTTATGATGCTATAAAACGAACCTCTAAGTCTTTGATCCTGCAAACCCCTGGTGAGTACGTGTCTTTACTTATGTGAGTAGTCCCAGTTAGTTCAGTGGGACAACTAACATTTGCAAAGTTGCTCATGTGTGTAAGTATTGCAGGGCTGACAGAATTTATTGTCTTAGGTCCCAAACACAGAAAGACCGTCCTAATCCTATAAATAAGTCACAGGTATTCCTGTTCCAACATGGTGGTGATCGATACGAACAACTTCATCATTTTGTTTGTAAATGATGTCTGTCTTCTGACAGTGCTTCATCTAACCCTAACCCTGAGGGAAAAAAAGATTAAATGCGTTGCTTGACAGTACCTATTAAATATTTATTAACATTTTCATTGGAATAAATGTATTAATGTAAAACTGCAGCACTCAAGTGGAGTTGAAACACCCCCAGAGGCAAGTATCCTTCAGTACAAGTGAGACAAAAATTGGACTCTTTAGAAATGGTGAGAATGTTCCTGAGCGTACGATCCTTTTTGCAGTGTGACACAGCTGAGCAGGACTTTTATCAAGCTGGCCTGGCGATAAAAGCCTGGGATTGCAGAAGACCAAATGGAAAAACTAAAAGCAGGCGAAGATGGTAGCTGTTAATGAAGTGTAATGTGCTGATCATTAGCTTTACTCAAGTTCTGTCTGTGGCTGCAGTAAGGAAACATGCCTAGTGCCTCCTGTTAACAGTTTGTGCTCTTATCAGAGGTCATATTTATTCATGAGGAGCTTTCTGAAATGAAAGGATTGCAGCGAGGATAAAAGCAGAGGCTGAGTTGGAGAACCAAACATTCCTCAGAGTATTCATCCTCCACAGAAATCATTTTGCCTTTCATTCCACATGTGAATAGTGTGTGAAAATAAAATACCGCTCTGCCGTTCCCTACAGTATCAGGGCCCAAAATGGGTTTGACCCCACTGAAAATAATGGAGTGAGATCATTCACATTTTTTCACTTCCTCTTCCAATACTTTCTTCACTTAGCTTTTCCCTGGGTAGTTTGCTCCTCTGTTTAATGTGATCAAAACTTCAAGAACCAAATCATTTGTCTGTCTATCTCTCTAAACTCCCCATTCTTCATCTGGATCATTTTCAATGCCTTCAGGTGGATATTATGGGATTATCAGATATAGAAAGTCATCTTTTTTAATTAATACAGAGAACCAAAATTCTGAATGACATAATAGAAGGTGCCTAAGGAAGAACTATGAGATAAAATAACCAACTTTTAATGGTTATTGAGACAAAAGGCCCAATGATTTGATTTCAGTGGGAATTTTCCTTAAGTAATATCTGGAGGATGTATGTTAACATTTATGTTCTGTCAAGTGGAATGCAAACACTTATGTGGACCACAAGGATGCATATCACGAACAGGTTCAAACTGATACAAATAGCTTATTCAAAATAAGAGGGGGTCACTACATTTGGAATACTTGTGCAGTCTCCAATATAGCAGCTCAGAAAAGTTGCATTTAGTATCTCAGACATGTAGCTTTGCTGTTTCTAGCACATGGTGAGAGAGTGCAAGAAAGCCTATAAACATTCCCGTGAAGTTTTTGAATAAATTCTCTTCTGTCATATTAAACTCCCTTCTGTGTTTGCTTTCTGTGAACACTCAAGTGATCAGATTTTACTGATACATATCTTCATAGGAAATCAAAATAATTCACATACGTATTCGTAGAAACCAAATTTTACCTGCACATTGCATGAGCATTTGTGCCAGAACAGCCTGCAGGCTCATCCAATCAGGGAACAGAAACAATGCCATGTGGCTTACCTGACCAAACTAACCAATACAGCTCAAATATTGAGTATCATTTATTCTCCGAGAACTGTTTGTGATCAGCTCATAGAGATAAAATCTTGGGGGGGTGGGGGGGGAGAAGTCTGTCAAATACTTTGGAATAACAAATATGCTGGAGAAAATTGCAAATTGCTGACATTACACAAAGAGGCTAAATTTATCACATTATTTGTGATGGGTGGATAGATCTACTGTTTTCTTTTCCTCTACTAATCTGTGAGTGACTTTAACCAAAGAATAGCCAAGGTGTGCTTGTCCATAATGTCACCCATGGACACAGCATCATTCTCTAAATGCCCTGCCTCTCTGTAGTCCAGAATATCGCATGGCATGTGTGTAACGTAGCATTTAGCACATGAGTACCAGTGGGATGATGTTTAACCAGCAGCAATCATTTCTCATAACCCATTTCCTGATGTTCTTTTTTCAAGCTAAGGTATAACATTGCGTGAATGACTCCATGTTTCACACAACCAGCTGAGGACTATGATCAAGAGGTTTTACCAATGTATATCGAGTGTGCCATTTAATCTGGAAGTGATTAAAACATAAATTATATAGACACTCAGGGCATGATTCTCCTCTCACACCTAGTTTACTCAAGTGTAACTCCACTGACTTCACTGGAGTTCCCCCTGATTCTCACCAGACTGAGGGGAGAATCGGGCTCCAAACCTTTAGAAATGAGACGCAGAGCAAGCTTTTTTTGATCAACAGGCCAATAGTATCCTCAGTTGACACTGTGAATTATTTAATTTTATTTAAAAGTGGCTTATTTTAAAAGATGATTCTTATCTCTCCCCTGCAGGAAGGACTAAGTCTCTCTTCTAGAGTCATCAAGCAATGGGCATTAGGGGAACTTGGTAACACCTCCTTTTGCAGAAACCTGAGCCCCATTAGCAGAATATAGATTTTAACAGATATGGCCCAAGCATCTGTCTTTTTAAAAAATCAAATAAAATTGAGAGGAGGGAATTGTGAACAAGGGCCTGATCCAAAGCCCACTGAAGTCAACAGGGAGACTCTGATTTCAATGGGCTTAGATTCAGCCCTGAAAGAATAAAGGAGTTTGCATAACATAAAATATGACGTTAAAGGGATACTGTCTGTTATTTAAGGCCATGATTTTGACCAGTACTAAAATTCCTTCTCCATTCCACAGAAGCTGTCCACCCCAAGGGGGATGGACAGGAGGTGAGGCTATGGCAGATGGGAGTCTAATGCTGACCCTACCTAGGGTGATGTGCAGTAGATATGCTCCCATGGTCTTCCAGGGCATTTCAGAGAGTAAAATGCCTGCCAGAGCTAACCCACGATCAGGACAGCTTTATATCACCGCCAATCCTGGCATGTTGTTTAGCTGTGCAATCTGCCACATAATGTTAAATCTACAGCTGTTAACATATTTCATCAAAAGTTTATTTACAAAAATGGTTTTTCAAAGAAAAGGATTTTTTGGTGAAAACTTTCATTTTTTTCAAAATTGGAATTTTTTTTTGAGATATATAAAGAACTCATTTCCAAACAAAAACAATATTTCACTTCAGTAGAAAAAATAAATAAATCAGTGGTTTAGTTTTTCAATGAAAAACCAAATATTTTGATTGAAAATTTAGGGGGGGGGGGAGACAAATTACCTTTTCCAACCAACTCTGGAATTTGATGTAATTTTAAAAGATGTAATTTGATTAAGTGGAACCCACCCGTGCTAAACTGGTTGCTAAGAAGGTGTCATGTAGCATGTTGGGTTATGTAACCTCTTTGCGTTTGATGATTACAAAATATCTTCTAATCTTAGCAAATATAAAGCCTGTGGCCTGAAGCTTTAGAGGTTAAGGAGCTCTCTGCTCCCATCTGTTGGTGAAGAGATGGAAGAACAGCCGTCTACACCAGCTATTTACCCAGAACTCCAAATGGACAAAAGCTCCAGAAGGGGAGGAGCTCTCTTCCACATCTCTTCCACGGTGAACAGGGGGAAGTATAGCTACAGAGAGATTCCTTTGCATAAACTCTCTACCCAGAATTCTTCCAGTGACACTTTTTGAGAGCCACCACAACTCTACCCAAACTCAGAACTGGTTGGGAAGTGACAGTGAACTAAAAATGTGAGAAAGGCAAGGTTAATCTGTGCAAAGAAATGCATCCCTAATGACAAGGAGTTTGCTCAGGAGTTCTATATGCTACTGGTTTATCTCTTCTGAGAACCTGGTATTGTTGGAACAACTCTTCAATAGGACGGGATGCAGGAAACAGTAGAGTGACAGAACCGACTGAGCCACTAAGTAAAGCTGAAATCACTATAGCTGGATTAGGTGGTGAGTCTCAAGACAAGACCAAGTAGCACTTCCTAAGAGATTGCAGACAGGCCTGCCCAAGAGCACCTCAGGATTCTGGGACTATACTACTGGCTGATACCAAAGCATGAGGGGGTTTAGCAAATGGAGATGGGGGAAGTGATATGTTAAAGAGACATTAACCTATTAGACATTCACATGGGGGAGGGGAGGAGAGAAGAGAATCAACAATCTACAACCAAAGTTACTGTTTTACTTATCATTCATTTAAAGTTATTGTTGCGGTGTTTTCCCAAGTTGATGCTATATTTCCTTCCCCCCCGTAATAATTTTTTTCTTGTTTCACACACAGCCTCAGTGCTTGCAAGAGAGGAAATATTGATTGTTAAGGGCATCTGGGGAAGGTCTGATCCCAGAAACTGGGTGGGGGCTCAAACTGGGGGTGTGAGTTAGTTTTAAAAGGGACTTCTAGCTATTGAACCCAAACCTTATTGCTTCTAGCAACACTTGGCAAAAAAGTTACATAAGGCTGAATTTGGATAACATTTCTAAAATCTCTTTGCTATGTTTTCTGCTTGGTTGTTAACTTTTTGTCAATATCTAGGTAGTACTGAAGTTTAGGAGCTCCATTAGCCAGAAGAATAACTGATTTTCTGGACTTCCATGTTAGGACTTAATTTTATAAAATCATACAAATGCCATCTTAATTGCTGTTCTGAGTTATTTTTGTTTTCTAGATAGGTTTTCATACTATTCAAATCTGACTATCTTCTTCATTCTTTTCTGTGCAAATATATTTTTCTTTGACCTCTGGATACTATCACACAGCTGGGGAATCCATTTAAAAATATTGCACTTAGTAGCTACAATGAGACTAAAACTAACTTTGGATGTAAAAGTTAAACAGAATTGTTGACACTGCAACAAAAAAATTTCTTGCATAAGTATTAAAAGAGAGGGTGACAAATATAAAAGTCAAGAGAACACAGCTGAGTTGATGTATTATAGGGTTATAGAGGGTACACTGTTGCTTTTTTTAAAAAACCCTATATTTTTAAAAATCAGTTTATCCCTTTTTTTGGCCTATATTTCCTCAAATAGTTCAGTTATTAATGTAATTCAGGCAGTATGCACTCTAACATTATGGACTTCAGTTTTATAGGATAACTTTTAAGCAAGCAGGAAGGGGCAATGAAGTGAAAAATTGTATATGTAAATGGATAGGGGACATAAAGGCTTTCCTGATTCTCCTAAGCTTAAATGTTGTTTTACACTTCTACAGAAGTATTTTATACCTTATTCAAGAAAATAATTTGCTCCGCGTATACATCTCAGGTACATGTGTTTGAAAGCTGAGCCTTACATGTTTACGTATGCTCAGAGTTGCAAGCCAGATTTCTGCACCTTGACTATATTATATGACTACTGATTTATATTTGGCTCCGCCATACAATCTTGTTTTTGACCCATTTTGCTGGTGGTATTGGGTACTTTTATTTGTTGCTTTTAAACTATGTTTTTTAAAAAATTCAAAAAATATATAACTATAGTTTTGCATTCATAAAGAAAAAGACTGTGTTGTGTTTGGGGCGAGGGTGGCAGTAGCTGCAGGAAGGACTTGTCATTTGCTCTAGGAGTCTATGTTACCATATTATGAGGCGGGAGTCTGTTCCCAATTAAATGGATGACTAAACTACCATTGTCTTTCACAGGAGATGGATTTAGGGTTGCCAACTTTCTAATTCCAGAAAACCGAACACCATTGTCCCACCCACTGCCCCGCCCCTTCCTGAGGCCCCGCCCCTGCTCACTCCATCCCCCTCCCTTCGTCACTTGCTCTCTCCCACCCTCACTCACATGCTCATTTTCACTGCAAGGCCCAAACAGGCATATTTATTGTTTTGACAGCTGTATTATGCTAATTTCAGGTTTTATTTGTTACAGGATGCTAGAGCTGGCAGCAAATTAGTTAAAAAGGGTAATTTTGGAAAAAATTAAATTTCACAAAGGTTTTCATGATTCTTTCCCTCCCCACTTCCAATTTTTCATAACTAGCTCCATGTTTTTTGTTCACTAAAGTTATTGTAATTTTATGTGTGGAATTAGGACCACACATTATCACAGCTGCAATGGGTCCATTAAAAGCCCACTCCTGAAGCCCAAATACAAACCCATAGAGCAAAACCACAGAAATGCAAGGGTGTAAACTTGAGAATCAATTGACTGCCCAAAATTCATAGAATTTCTAGTTATCTGCTTTCTTTTTTGCTTAGAACACAAGAACCATCTCCTATTAAAATTTATATCCTGGTCTCATCTTACCTCAAAATTGTAATACAACGTTATTTGAACTGTTTTATCCCACTTGTGCAATACAGTATTTCAAAGAAATGGGAATGTGTCTCTCAAAGTATGTATTTAAATCAATGTTCAAATACACAGCAAGATCTACTAAGGAATCCAAAATGAAATTAGAACAATTTAAAATTATACACATTTCAGAATTCTGAATTTGGCCTGTTGGACGATATATGCTGGTGGTATGGTAAAACATGTTGTAATCTGATACAAATTTATGTTACAAAGTCTGAATATCTGAAATCTTTGGCCAAACTTTATAGGTTTTCTAGAAATGTCACGAGTATATTTGGGACTACACAATCTTCTTTTCTTTTCTTTTTCGTTTCTTTTGGAAAATAGAGCCAAATTCTCCTCTGTTACATCCGTGCAAGGAGTACCAAGGACAGAATTGTTTGCTTATTTTCCATCACTATAACCTTTGACCAGAATTCTCAAATATCTCCTCTGCTGTCTGTTGAACCAACCCTAAGAGAGTTTCTAGTCTTTTTTCCCCCTGCAGTGATGATCTGTATCTGTACACAAGGGACCACGTTTTTAGAAATGTTCAATCCCCTCAGCTGTTCTTAATGGGAGCTATTGGATGCTGAGCACTGCTGAAAAATCTGGCCCAACCGAGTCTAATTATAGTGAACAAGGGAAAATGGTAGAAACTAATTCCAAATAGGAAGAGGGGTGTGGGTGTCTGTCTGTCTGTCTGTCTCCAGCAAAAGCAGAGTTAACAAGCACCCATTTCCCTTGCACAGTTGAGGCTTTGCACAAAATGTGAAATATCATCTAATGTTTAGTCTAAGTACAGCATTTTATGCAATGAAAGAAATAGCGTCTTTGGGTTTAGGTGACCCTGTAGCCCATTTATTGAACCTGCCATTTTATCTCTGAACAATGAGGTTGAAGGAGAGAACTTCAGGTTGGAGATTCTACCACCCAGGTGCTCACTTCTACTGGTATGGTTAAGTTAATTACTGTAGTATGGTTACTACTATGTCGGCAAACCAAGCACTGGATTGATGTTCTCTGCAATATCAAGATCACTATTTTCATGGGACTTGCTTCAGTAGACGTTGGAGAATGACCTTTTATCACAGCAAGGACTTCATGCTGTTCTTTTGTATTCCACATGACCTGGGTCGCACATGGATAATGCCAGAACACATTCCTTGTGTAATGATCTTGGCAAAACCTTTGATGAATGTGCATTCTAATGATGCCCCAACAACATGAACTAAGCAGTTCCTCTGAAATATTCTACTGCAATGCTTTCCTCACATTTTGTATTTTCATGTGTGAAAGACGGGGAATAAAATATCCAACTTTCATCTATCTTCATTTAGTTGTTTAATTACATTGATTACACTGAGCTCTGCTGCTTACATGCCTTTTCCTACATGTCTATAAAATAGTTTAGTCCTATTTTGTAACTATATATTAAATGGTATGATATGTGAGCAAGGTCAGAAATACAGATAAGGATATATGGGAACAGGTTGTAAATCAAGTTCTTTAACAGATATATAGGACATCATAGATGCCCCAGGGAACCAACAAAATCTTTTATTAAAGACAGCATTTGAGGGAGTTAGAGTGACATGTAGGTCCTGATCCCAAACTCACTGAAGTCAATGGGAGTCTTTCCATTGACTTAATACGTTTTAGATCATGTCCTTATCTTGAATAGGATCCTGCCTTCTGGCATACTGCAAGTCTCCTGTTTATTTGTTGGCATTTGGTGAGGGAGGTGGGTAAGGGATGTGATGGCTAGATAGGGTAGGCTGGTGTTCTGGTCTGAAGGGCTATGTGGTGCCAGGGAGTTGATATATCAGGCATGACATTTTATGCCTTTCCATTACTGCATACTAATTTTTTAACCAGTTTCCCAATACACATTTTCCACCCTAGAGGGATATGTGATCACAAATGGGAGGAAAGGTAATTTGTGCCACTGTGAATGGGAGGGCAGGTGTCTGTGAAACCAAAGCCCTCTATTGACATATGGTCCAGACCATATTAAAAATGGAAAACCCATGATTTAAATTAAAGGCTGTCAGGATCAGTGACAACTAGGCTCTTCAGTTACTACTGTGCTAAAATAGCACCCCCTGCTTTCGGGATCGGTGACAACAAGGCTGTTCTCTACTTCCATGCCAATCTCATGCATAAAAGGTGCCAGGGGGAGAGGGGGTAGTGTCTATTTATGCTTGTGTTGTTCTTTGCAGTTAGAAGCTTGGCAGCTTGCTCCAACTAGCCATGGGTGGAATGGAAGGGGGACTGTCTCATAGATTTTTATGAGAGCCCTGAAACTGCATGTCCCTTCCCTAATCTAAGAGATATTATATCTGTATGTACAGTGCCAGTATGTCCTGATTTCAGCCTCCATCAGGAATAACTGTGTAAGGGCAATTACTCCAAGCATGAGTGTGAAGTAAATTCTAGACTGACAATACATCAGACAGTTTTAACTTAGAGTCAGTCATGCAGTGTGTTTCCATCCTGGCCCTGAAAGCTCTCTCCATCCACCACATGCTCCATTTTCTGTTTTGCAGGAAATAGAAGGAGAGAGCAATCTATTTAGATTGAAAACCCCCTGGACAGGCCCTTCCTGGCCTACCCCCAAGCTATCTTTCATCTCTCATTCAGTGTCAAAATGTATTCCTGCATCCAATTGGCCAATCATGCCAGCCTATATCCCTCACTTGTTAACTTGTCAAAGAACCGCCTTCATGCTTTCTCCCATGCTGCCCCTCATGCTTGGGAGGAGCTCCCTGTAAACATCCGCAAAGCTTATCCTCCTTCAAATCCCTCGTAAAAACTCTCCGCTACTGTGTTTCCTGGAAAAAAAACTTGACAACAGTTAGGACTTGTGTATGCCACAGTGGCTGCAGCAGCATAGGTACGGTGCCACAGCTATGCCGCCATAACCCCATAGTGTAGACGCACACTAGAGCAACGGAAGAGGGTTGTCCATTGCCGTAGTAACTCCATCTCCCTGAGTGAAGCTAGCTAGGTTGGCAGAAGCATTCTTCCATCGACCTAGCTGTGTCTACACCAGCAGTTTAGATTACCATAGCTGTGGTGCTCAGGGGTGTGCATTTTTTACACCGCTAAGCACCATAGCTATGTTGACCTAACTTTTAAGTGTAGACCAGGCCTTATGCTGAGCTGTGCCAATACCACTGCCAATCATGCTGACCAGTACTGTCATTGTTTCCTTGTACAATCCATTGGTCTGTCTGTATGCAGACTTTCTTTTTGTTCTGTATTTGTACAGCACCTAATACAGCGGGGTCTTAGTCCATGTCCAGGGCTCCTAGATGCTATGATAATACAAATAATATATAAAAAGAAGACAGAAGCAATCTATTAGGATTGCAAGCTCTTTGGCACAGTCATTGTGTCCCCCTCTGGATTTATTTTATATTGGCAAATGTTTGGGGAGGAGGGTTGTTCCTGTGAAAAAATGTCAACGAAAAGGAAAATATCCATTTTCATATACGAATTTATTCAAAAGCTTTTGGATTTATATTGAAAATCAGAATTTTTTTTTGGTTTTTGGCAACTGAAAAATGACAACTGAAAACTGACTTTTGGGGTAGTTTTGCTAAAAAATCACAACCCCCTCCATTTTTAGGGCTTGGTAAAAATTTCATCAAGTGGATGCTTCCTGTGGAAATTTCTGTTTTGACAAAAAAGCTATTTTTATATAAAAAAAAAATTTTGGAACAAAAAATTTCAACTAGTTCTACTGAAAGCATGGTGTCAGATTCTTCCCTGTTCTGTAGCTCCTTTATGGAGCTTGACAGCATAAACAGGCTGCAAGGGAGGCAAAAATGACTCCGCTCCACCTCGTTACAAGGGGTTACCCTGCCCAGTATAGAGTGGGTACAAGACTGATGCCGGCCTCTGGAATATGGAGCATGAGTGGTAGTCTCAAGACAGGGAAAGAAGGAACAGAAGGGGATATTGACAAAGTACACTATAATCTACATATTCTGTGCTATTGAAGTATCTTAGAGGGGGCTAAAAGCAGGGCAATCTGGGTTTGCTTTAACGTGGGCGAGAACAGAATTTGGGAAGCTTTTAAAACTTTACTCACCTCTTGTGTCCCATCTTCCCTCGGATATTCCTTGAGCTGGAATGGACCCTTAGTGTATCTTGTTTGTTCAGCCTAAGTATCTCTCCTTTTTCTGGTTTCTCCATCCTAATTGTGAAGTTCACGGCCCTTTGCTCATCTGAAAAGTTCCTGGGATGGGATGACTGTATTCAAAGCAGGAGAATACTAACCCTGGGCTGTTTGAATGAGAAACTTGAAAACTGTATCATACACATTGTGTAAGATAACTGAAAGTACTTACAGTGCAGTGATTGACACCAGAAAGGCAACATTTACCCTACTTCTCAGGGTAGGATATGTTCTATAATGTATGTGGTGTACTCAGATGATACAGAGATGAGCACCACACTAGAAAATCTTATAAATAAGAAACCACAGAGTGGTACCTGTGATACCACAGCTCTTTCCATAATCTAACTCAACTGACACACTGTGGTCACTATGGGTAAATGTTGTGGTCGTTGTTTTGTATTCAGGAGAATGACGCCCCAAGTGAGATCAGGGCCTCATTGTGCTAGACCAGGGGTGAGCAAACTTTTTGGCCTGAGGGCCTCATCGGGGAATAGAAATTGTACGGTGGGCCATGAATCCTCACAAAATTGGGGTTGGGGTGCGGGAGGGGTTGAGGGCTCTGGGGTGAGGCTGGGGATGAGGAGTTTGGGGTGTAGGATGGTGCACTGGGCTGGGACCGAGGGGTTTGGAGGGCAGGACGGGGATCAGGGCTGGGGCAGGGGTGTGGGAAGGGGTGCAGGTTCTGGCTATGGGTGTGGGCTCAGGGGTGGGGCGGGGATGAGAGGTTTGGAGTACAGGAGGGTGCTCCGTGAGGGGTTTGGAGAGCAGGAGGGGGATCAGGGCTGGGGCATGGGGTTGGGGCGTGGGGAGAGGATCAGGGATGCAGGCGCCGAGTGGCACTTACCTCAAGCGGCTCCCGGAAACGGTGGCATGTCCCTTCTCCGGCCCTCAACCCTCAGACTGGGGCCATGCCGTACCTTCCAGGAGCCACGTGGTCCGGCCCCGGCCCCGGCAACCCGGCTGGAGCGGGGCAAGCCCCAGACCCTGCTCCGAGCGGGAGCTCGCGGGCCGGCTTAAAATGGCTCGCGGGCCGAATCTGGCTTGCAGGATGTAGTTTGCCCACCCCTGTGCTAGACATTGTACAAACATATAGTAAGAGCCACTGTCTTGAAGACCTTACTGTTTGAAGAGACAAGTAAAATAAAGGGTGGGGGAGGAAGTGGAGGCTCAAAGAGGTGAAATGACTTACCCAACATCACAGGGCAGGACAGTTGCAAAGCCAGGAATAGAACCCAAGTCTCCTTATGGATCCCTGTCCACTGAGCCACTGAATAAGCACCTTATTCTGCAAACTCTGTGCAATTCTGAGTAGTCCCACTGACTTTTCCTCTCCCTCACTGTGGTGGCCACAGGAAACACATCGGCTGGCAATTTCTGATTAAAATGAATCTCTGAATTTTTGTTTTTGGCTTTTGGCAATAGACTTTTTAGCTAGTTGACAGATTTCTTTTTGCACTTGGTTTTCATTTTTTAAAAAGGTTTGGCGGAGGTCAGTGTGACTGCCCTCTTCAGGAAAGTTATTCATTTCAAAACAAGGGGTCAGAAATCATGAGCAAAGGACCGAACCTCTGGGCTGAAAGCAAATTTGCTGCATGTTCCAAAGATTTTTACTCAAAATCTGAGCTAGCCACAAAAATGTATGATAGGGCTAATGAAGATGGAATCCACCCCCTTTAGATTGGTGCATTTTGGCAAATGTGTATTGAGAAAGGGTAAAAATACGTGGTCAGACTGGCTCTTTCCGTTGGAAAAAAACCATGCCAGTTGGTCAGAGAGGAAGAAAACATAGCAAGGTTCACCTTGTTGGATCATCCCCTCCAAGAGGGGTTTGGTAGCCCAATGATTCAGGACACTTCTCCTCTGCAAGCTTGCATGGAGATCCAGAGAAGAGAAACTCATCTACACAAGGATCTCCTTTCTACAGAGCAAGGCGCCTTTAGGGTGAGCAGCTGTTTCACTGCACCCCCACCGCCTCCTACAGGATTTCTGCATGGAAAGCTCTAGGCTCTACAAGAGGATGATGCTGTGGAGAGTACCACCTCCCCGTGCTAAATTTTCCAAGGCTTGAGGTCCTCTTTTATCAAACAAGTAAATGCACCACAAAGGAGCAGCAACTCCACACTGCCCCCTGCTTCAACGCTGACCTGGAGGGAGTGCCCAAAGAGAAAATGGGACACCCCCAGCCACTTACCCAAGCGGGCACCCCCCCAGTGCTGTTGCCAGTTGATGGAACCCTGCCGCCTTCCCCACCGCGCAAGAGGCTGTTGCAAGGTCGCTGGAACCCTGCGGGGGCCCCGCATGCTGGAACGCTGCTTTCTGCAGCCCATTCTCCCCCCTGCAGTGTGCTGGCATCTCCGCTTGCTCCCTCCACACTGCACCCCACTTTTTTGATAAAAATGGGCATTGTCCTGTTTGCTCTTGCCAACAGATCAAGTCAGCAAGAGCAAACAGGACAAATGCCTCCTTTTGGGAAAAAAAGTCAGGACAGCCGGGACAGGGCTTAAAAAAGGGACTGTCCTGGCCAAAACGGGACGTATGGACATCCTACTGAGTCTCCTTGTTCATTCAATTCTTAGCCTTACTCTTGTCAGTTGCAGCATGATCAACTTTATTCTGAGGCTGAGTTTTTTGTCTACATCCTCCTCCTCCTCCCATGCATTTTTCCATGCAGTAACGCAGATGGATGTACTAATTCTGCCATATCCAGAAATTAAAATATTCCACATAATTTACCATGCAGTGGAATCAAACTGAGGCTTGATGGACCTATTTAAAATAGGGGCTTTCCCCCTGAAGAACAACATATAAAGAACTATGCAGTGCTTAATTTGTAATGAAAGAGGTGCCAGGGTTCAAGCAATTTTTTTACTTTCACAATTGATGCAATAAGCCCAGAGGTGCCAGGGCTATGAACTGCCAAGCCTAGAGGTGCCAGGGCTCAGCTCTGGCAAGCCCTGGCACAAATTAAGCACTGGAACTATGCAAATCTTGATGTCCACTTGTTTGAGGTTTTTCTACTTGTTTTTTAAGATAATAAATTCAGGTCTTGTTTACCCTGTTTACCCTGTTTTACCTGGAAGGTGCAATGGGCAACTGGAAAGCTAGTAGGATTAACACATCTTGAGCAAGTGAAATCCAGTTGAGAGGGTAAATGATTTTTATTCACTCTGTCCAAAATACTCTTCTGTTCTTTGTTAATACCTATTTAACTCAAATGCACTATAAACAGTGGGACAGAAGGTCTGTTTGTTAAAGTATCAATATGCCTACTTTTTCAGTTAGAAACTGGGAAAGCTCAAAATGCTCTTTATGATCATCAGAGAGTCTCCCATCAAAACAGGAAAGGCAAGACTTCGTTTTTCCCCTTGAGATAAAAACAGGGAAGGAATTAATGTAGACCTTGGATATTCATCATAAAGAAGCAAAAAAGGGCACAGTCTCCTGGAAATATTTTGACAGCATAATGCCTTAATTATAATTTAGGTTTAAGGCATTTAGGCAAGGAAGAGGTGATTGTTTACATTAGGTTTGATGCCTCATTTATGCTTTTTTAAAGTGAATCAAATAAGAAACAGGTAATTTAGGATTGAGCCCATAGAAAGGTCCTTAACCCTCTGAAAGAGCTGTCCACTCTGGTCCTTATCTAGCAACGTACCTAGGCATGTGCTTAACGTTAAGCATCTGAGTAGTCCCATTGAAGTCACTTAAGGTGTTTTGCTGAGCTGAGGCCAGAGTGCTCAGTATTGTGTAAGATTGAGCCCTATATGTCTGATTTGATTACACTCAATCCAACTCGCACACCATGAAAGCCTGTGGAAAGCCAAAAAAGCTCTATAAAATTGGTTGGCGGGCAGAGGGTAAAGGTTTGAGGGGTCTAGTTTGGAAGTTCAGTTGGAGTTTATGGAATCTGGTCCTAGATTGCCTGCAAATTTAATGGAGAAGAAAAATAACCCAGCAACTAACTTCTGTGTGTGTTGTATTCTGGTTTTTCCTCTACTGTTTAAAAAAAAAAAAAAGCATTCATGGAAATCCAGTTAAGAAAATAAAAATTTACACTATTCTAGAAAAGAATTGCAATATCTAAAATACTGCCAGTGTCAAAGTTCATTACATAAATACATCTACATGGACACCCACTGAGACACAAACCTCCTTCTCCTAGAATTCCTCATCCAGTTGCTGCAGGGATACAATTGGCTACTTTATCTAAGTGATAACTGCAGCCTATGAAAGTGTGTTAATTGTGTTCCTGTTTTTCTATGAATAAACTCTAAAATGTGCACTCTAAGTGGAATGAACCTCTCCCTCTCGGTCTGTTCCTTGTCAATTCACATCAGTATAAGGTCAGGAAAGCTAATAGGGAACAAGGCACTGCAGCATTTGAACTCAACCTTGCTTTCCTGAGGAATAAACTGACAATTAGTACAGGGATCAGCATCAAAAAAGAGCAACCCAGCATGAAGTCTGTCTAATTAGTCATATGAACTGAGGGCTTCCCCTCCACTTCCTCAAGAACACATGCCTGTCAGATCTTGTACAAAAAGACTTCTCTCTCTAACATAATACTGAAATTAGGTTGAGAACAGGTAGCCCCATTTGAATAGCTTGATTAAACAACAGCATCTATTGCTGCAACACCTAATTCTGTGCAAACATGTTTGTTCGCAAGATAATTTCCAGACACTTGTTTTGCAACTGAGTTGCAGGGCATTTCCTTCTTCTCCAAACAAATTAAAAATTGGCACTGTTCTTAGCGCTAATCTTCTCGTTTTAATAACTTTTCTTATTTTGATGGAAAAATGAGCACAATGGAAAAATTTGAGATGAAAGCTGGATGAGATCCTTCTAATCCCAGAGAACTGTGTTGTTTCAGTGGCGGCATATTTCTACCCTCTTTCTGGTTTTCTTTCTTTAATGTTGTATTGGCAGCCTTTAAGACCAAAGCCTCATATTTATCCCTACAATATGGAAAACAAGGGACGTAGCAGTGAAAGCTTCCCTAATATCATTACTATTTTTATTTATTATTTATTTGTTAACTTGGCATCACAGTAGTGCCCAGCAACCCCAGCCAAGATTGGGGCCCCATTGTGTTCGGTACTGTGCAAATGCATAGTAAGACCCAGTCCCTGACCCAATCTTGCAATCTAGGGCCCCAATCCTGCAACAAGGGCTTGTCCAAAACATGCTCTGCCACTTTAACGATGCTGATATAGTTAGAGAGACCCCTCACACACACTTGTATGTATGCAGTTATATTGGTAATAATAAGGCACCTTCTCTACAGATACAACTTATTCCTGTAAGGGAATCAGCTATTCCAGTATAAGGCACCTTTATACGGATATAACTGTATCCACATTAGGAGTTGTACTGGATAGGGTTACCATATGTCCGGTTTTTCC
>NW_020698074.1:5508248-5531953 GCF_002925995.2 Terrapene triunguis | reverse complement strand
CCTATCTTGTCACCAGACCACCTTGCCAAAGAGTACATAAACTGAATGGGGTACTTCTCCCCAGTGTTGCAAACGCTGGGGGATCACAGGGGCCATTTCACTGACATCAACTTGGGATGGTCGGGAAAGGTGCATGATGCGTGCATCTTTAGGAACACAGATCTGTTCAGAAAGCTGCAAGCAGGGACTTTCTTTCCAGACTGCAAAATAACCATTGGTGATATTGAAATGCCAATTGTGATCCTAGGAGACCCAGCCTACCCTTTGCTCCCATGGCTCATGAAGCTGTACACCGGCAGCCTGGACAGCAATAAGGAATGGTTCAACCATAGGCTGAGCAAGTGCAGAATGGTGGTGGAATGTGCCTTTGGACGTTTAAAATGTCGCTGGCATTGTCTGCTTACTAGGTTAGACCTCAGTGACAGCAATATCTTCATTATTATTGCTAGCTGCTCTATAATATCTGTGAAACAAAGGGAGAAAAGTTTCTGCGGGGGTGGGAGGGTGAATGAATGAAGAGCCTTTTCTCCTCAATCTGGTAAATTTTATTATGCACACAAACACACAGAGACAGCAAAGACAAGTAAGATTACTTGGGGCAAAAGGACTGATTACACTGTGTAGGGAGAAACAAGAAAAGCTTGCTTACAGATGCACTGCAATAACAATCAAAGGTGTGGGAATGGGTGCCTTCTGGTCTTTATACCCTCACCTGGTGTTGATTGCGAGGGATACCGAACTCCTCCCACCTCCCCGCCCCCAGGATGTTTGGGGGAGGAGGATGTAGAACTGGGCGATGATGGCAGCAGGTTCAGCATAGGTTGCAGAGGGACTCTAGCATCCAGTTGCCTTTCTTAAACCTCAACCAGACGCCTCAACATGTCTGATTGCTCCTTCATAATCTACAGCATCTCTTCCTACATGGCACGCTCTTGTTCCCTGCACTCTCCTGTCCATCTCCAGGTTCTCGGACAGTGTGATCCTCCATGCTCTGAGCTTCATCTTGTCACTCTTGGAAGCGTGAATTAACTCATTGAAAATGTCCTCCCGAGTCTTCTTTTTCCACCACCTAATCTGTCCCGGTGTGGAGGATGTGCCGACGGACAAGGTTTCAGCTGCAAGGAATGCAAAGCACAAGGGTAGCATTGACAGTGCATACATTGTTTCTGGTGCAAGGTTAAATTTTTTTTTTATAAAAAAAAAATCCCTCAATGCACTTCACTGCAAGCCACAACCACTGGCTATTGCAAGAGTCGGTTTGCTGCTACAGCCTGGTGATTAAGGCCATGAAGCACGGGTGAGAGGTCTTGTGCTGCTGTTTTTGTGAAGACATTCGTGGGATCACAGATTGGAACTTGAGTAAAGCCTCCTTTCCCCCAGCAACCTGGATAGTGCTTGAGGACAGGCACCAATGTAAAGCCCCCCAAATAGTTTGTTTTTTACAAAAACGGCACTGGGATGGGGGGAAGGGAAACAAACAGGAAGCTGCCACGGCCCCCCTTTTTTTCAATGCTTCTTGCAATACATGGTGATCCCTTCCAACCACAACCACGGCACGTTTGGGAAAGTGTGGTTGTGTGACCCAGATTTCACCAAACGGGAGGCGGATTACTTGTTGAATTGTTTGCAGTTTAAGGGCTAGCATTGAAACTTCCCCTGTTTCCCCTAGGTGACCCTATGCAATATCACTTTTCTGAGGACAACAGAGGCAGGAAGGAAACAGATGCTGAAAGGATCTGGGTACAGACCTGGTCCTTATGCTGCAATGCTGTGTGCTGCAATGATGCCAGCAGAGTTAATACCCTGTTTCCCCGAAAATAAGACATCCCTCGAAAATAAGACCTACTTCCAGTTTTGCCTCTCGCTGTAATATAAGACATCCCCCGAAAATAAGACCTCCCCGATAATAAGGCCACCCCGGAATATAAGGCCCCGAAGCTCCAGGAAAAATAAGACCTCCCCTGAAAATAAGACCTAGCGCATCTTTGGGAGCAAAAATTAATATAAGACACTGTCTTATTTTCGGGGAAACACGGTACTGGAGTGGTGCGGGAAAGTGTCCTACTGTGGTGGATGAAATAAGGCCTTCCCAGAAACCTTCTGCAAGGATTGCAGAGTACCTCCAGGAAAGCTTCCTAGAGATCTCCATGGAGAATTCCCAGGCCACTGCTGTGCACATAAACAATCTTTTTCAGAGAGCACTCTCTGCATAGCTGGATACCCACTACACCTACTTTTTTGTTCAGATTAAACATAAAAAGTAATAGCATGTAGCCCCTACAGTTTGATTGGAGATGTGTACTCACCAGGGGTGCCTTCCCTGGCATTATGCTCCACCGCCAACTGGTCCTGTGAAGGGATGGGCTCCAGGGTTAAAAACAGTTCTTGGCTGTCGGGGAGAATGGATCCTCTGCTTGCCTGCCTCACATTCTCCTCCTCTTCCTCGTCAACAATGTCCTCCTCATTGTTGCTCAAGGTCACCTGGGGCTCCTGGGAGGTATCCACAGAGCGTTTTGGAATAGCGGTGCGGTCACTGCTGAGAATCACATGCAGCTCCTCATAAAAGCGGCATGTCTGTGGGGCAGAACCAGAATGACCGTTCGCCTCCCTTGTCTTCTGGTATGCTTGCCGAAGCTCCTTTATTTTCACATGGCACTGCTGTGTGTCCCTGGTGTAGCCCTTCACCCCCATGCGCCGTACAACCTTGGCATAGATGTCAGCATTTCTTCTGCTGGATCGGAGCTCTTACTCTGCAGGTAGGCCCAAGAAACCCACGGTGCTTTAAAGACTGGGGTTCATATCTGTAGTCACAATGGCATATTCTTGTTGATGTATTTCTCTGAGGTGGCAGCTAACCTCTCCCACAGGTGCAACATTTTTCCTGTCACTGTTGCAGTTGTGGGTCACCTGCTGTATTGCTCAACTATACAGCTTACATTTTATTCCAACAGATAATTCAATGGCGTGACCTGGCTAATACAAGCAAGTCTCATCCCCACTGAAAAAAACTCATGGCATCATCCAAAGACCTGAGAGTATTTGTTGCCCAGAGGTTTTATTAGGGGCCAGTCTGGCAGTGCATAGTGCAAGCTGCTGCCTTCCTGCGCCTGACTGAAGGAATGTAGGTTGAAACATTAAATAGTGCCTCCTGCACATAAAGCCTGTTCTACTTGTGGAGTGCCACAGCATCACGTCTTGCTTTATGTGGTAACTCGGGCTTTAAATGAAGCTCTGGAAACACAATGCCCTGTGCAACACTGGATGATATGGCTACAGATCTTAGGTCTTGTCTACACTACCGTGGTAAGTTGACCTAAGTTACTCTATTCCTAAGTTACTCTCTTCCAGTTACGTGAATAACGTAGCTGGAGTCCACGTAGCTGAGCTCGACTTACTCCGGTGTCTACACCGCACTATGTCGACAGGAGACGCTCTGCCGTCAACGTACCTTACTCCTCTCATTCCGGTGGAGTACCGGAGTCGACTGGAGAGCGCTCTGCCGTCAATTTAGCAGGTCTTCACTAGGCCCGCTAAATCGACCCCCTGCTGCATTGATCACAGCAGCGTCGGTCCCCAGTAAGTGCAGACAGCACTCGCTGTCGCATTCCCTTTCTGTTAGGATCAGGCATTGCACAAAGTGAGCCTTGTGGGAAACAGCCATCATGCACTGCCTTCCTCATATCTCACCCACTGTCTGGGGCCACGAACCTGGGCCGGGAGAGAAGGGAAGGAGTGGGCCGTTCTTCTATCACAACATGCAGTTTATCAAATATATCAGTGGCAGTGTGTTGCTTCTCTAATCTGCACATGCATACAGTGATGCCGTGGTTGTTTGATCTTGGTGCTCTTGCTACAGCTGACACGACCTTGTAATCAGTTGTTCGATCAATGGGCCATTTGTTCAAGATCAGCTGTACCTTCCCTCTCACTCTCTGCTCGCTATATTAGCCATGTGCAGATCTCTAACTATGCCTTTTTGGGGGGAGATAAAGAGCAGCATCAGCCATTGGTTCCCAAAATCCCTTACCCGCCCCCTGGAAGTAACAGTAAGTTAGTCATTGGCATGTTTTGCATAGGCAATATTCAGTAATAAGGCTTCAGCCTATATACAAGCATATTTTTTAGCCCTTAAAACTCTTGTCCAGGATCTGTTGGGTTGTTTTACACTAGATCTCCTATGGAATACTTTGGTCACACTTGTGATGTTGCTCTGACTCGCATAAGGCTTTCTTGACACACCACAGTGATCACGAGGAAAGCTCTTCTCTGTCTCAGCCATGCTGCCGCTCAACCTGGTTCTCGTTACGTACCTCCCTATCACTGTGCTTTTGCATAGATGTGGTACCCACCCAGCCATGGTCAAGTCTGTTGCTAACCATCTGCTGACATATTAGACAAGTTGCATGGTTTTCATCACTGCTGTCAAGGGGAAAATATTCCCACACGTACAATTTCAGTGTCCAGTTTTTTCTTCAGCTGTTGGTGAAGTTGGCTGACTATGTGAAGTATGACAGACTATACCCTGGGCAGGGTATTTTGAGACAATGGGAAAGTAACATGTCAGCATCCTATTAGAGACAGCTTCTTCACCGGCTTTCAGGTGCTCCATAGAGAAACCCTCATCTTTATCCTGGCCCTCGGGACTCAACCAGCCTAGCACAGTGCCAGTTATCAACATCCTCATCAGTGACTTTCTCACTTGGGAGAAACCTGCCACGAGGAGTCATCGACAGAGGGATCTTCCTCTTCAACACTGAATGCCCCTGCTAACTGCAGGTGCTATGGATGGACAAGAACCTGTAACCCAACCCCTTTATTCGTATCCCTCCCACAGCCCCTGACTTCCTGATTTTTCCAGTCAGTTTTTACAAAGATAGACTGCTGTGGTTTTGATACACATAATGTAAAGCACTAGCAGAGACGCTTGGTGGTTGTGATATTGCCATGCTGGTGGTATCCATTGCTGGACCGCCCCTGTATTCTCTGGTGAGTTTGGTTTTTTGGGGGGTGTTTTTTGGCACACCACTCCCTCCCTCCACAAGTGCTCTGAGTAGACTGTATGCATATGTGTACGTGCCAACCAGCAATGGCAGTTACACATAGGAATGGCATATTGCTAAGCAAGCACCGCATAGGGAAGACTTATGATGATTGCTTCCTAAACCCCTAAAGTGAGTTTGGTTCCCCAACACAGAGATTGTTCCTGAGATCTGACCTGCCTTTCCTAGCTCTCACTGGCCATGATTATGTGACTATGACATTGGTGATAGGCTGTTTCAAAAAGGGGGATACTGGTAAATTCAAGTGATGCCCTAGGGAAATAAATTAAATTGTGCTGTGTTGATTGTCCTATCATCCTACATTCAATGTGCCAATCCTTTCACTCTTCCTCTAGTCCCTGGCACTCAGACAATTAAATAGGCCAGTTGAGGGACTGGCCACAACCTTTCAAACAGGACCACATGTGTGTATGTATGCACAGTTATTTGGTATCAGTGTGGCAGAGACGTGACTGTAAAGTCTGCTAACCAGCCAATAAGTCTGGCTTCTGTCTTTCTCTCATCTTCAGTGAGAAGAGAACACAGCTATTTTTAAATCTGGGGTCCATATGCAGAGCCCGCTATGATGTCTTTTCTTTTGTACAAAAAGGGACAGGAAAAGCTTTTAAATGTCCTAAAGTTTCTCTAGTGTCGTAATCTCTCTCTTCCTCCCTTCCCTCCACCCCCAGATCATTAGTGGTTTGATCGGGCATGCCTCCTCTTTACAAGGAACAGACACAATAATATATGGCTTACATAACCTCCTAAACATTAACAAACATACTCTCTGATATGACAGTCAGAGTCATATTATAAGAAACTAAAAAGACAGAATAACTAATAATCAAACACCCAATATAGGGATAATACCAATAATGTCATTTGTTCAGCCACATCATTCATTAAAGTAGCAGATAAAGAACAAATTTGGGGGAAATCATGAATGTCTTGTGGCTAGCTTGCAAGCAGAAAAAATTGAATTGAGTAGATGGCTGGTTGCATGTAATTCTCCCAGCTCTATCTTTAATTTTTAGAAGAGATATTCTTTTATGACAGTTGGAAGGTAATTCAGAAAAATATTGAGTCACTTATTAAAAGTGACACTTTTTTTGGTGCTGGATCCTACCTGTCCACACAACGTTCCATTGGAGGCAGGGCCGGCTCCAGGCACCAGCTGAACAAGCTTGGGGCGGCAGATTGTTCGAGGCGGCATTCTGCCCAATCCTAGGGCAGCACGGCCGCTTTTTTTTTTTTTTATTCCTCTCCGGCCACCCTGTAGGGCGGAGAACCAGAGCGCCCTGCAGGGCAGTCCTCTTCCTTCCCTCCCCGCCGACCGGAGCGGAGCCCTCGCGACAGGAGGCGGCGCAGCGGGAGAGGCCACGTGGCAGCGCCCCTGCTGTAGCCCTGGCCGCCCCCTTCTCTTCCTCTCCCCCCCCCCCCCCCGCCCCCCCCCCCCCCCCCCCCCCCCCCGCGCCCGTGCCGCCCGGGCCGGCCCCGCCGCCCCTTTTTTTTTTTTTTTTTTGCTTGGGGCGGCCAAAAAGCCAGAGCCGGCCCTGATTGGAGAGCTCAGTTGAGAAGTTAAATTATCCATTAAAAATGTAAGCTTCGTTAGAAAACCTCTAACAGAATCATCAATTCAGTTGGCCCCACAACAGGGAAAATGTTGCAAAATGAGAGCTCTATGAGTGCCACCGTCTCCACAACTGCTCTGGATCTGTGCTTGAAAGGGACCACGATCCAGCTGTATCTAAACGCTCATGTGGTTTGGGCGACACTGGTGTTTTTAAAAAGCAGACATCAGCTTTTAGTTAGCAATGCAAAGTGAGTTATAGATGTTGAGGGCTGCAGGCCTGGAAGTGGCTGTGCTGCTGCGGCAACCCTCATGTGAGACCAAAAGTACTTGACTAAAAGAAAGGTCTTCTTAGTTTAAAAACATGCTTCTTGAAATGATCAATCCTCCCCTTCTCTGCCCTTGCTGCTCTGCTACATTTTATTTATGCTTCATATATAGCCACAAGCTTGTTCGTCTCACCCACTAATCCAGCGTCTAGCCCCTTCCTTAAGCCACTGTGCCTGGTCCACCAGCCTCTAGTGACTGCACAACCTAATATTAAGAACACATACTACAATCAACAAAAAGGTATGCCCAATTAGGACAAGCTGCAGGAATTTGCACTGACACGTCCACTGCACACGCATACAACCCCTTGGGTACAGGGTTTACTTCACATCTTTAAGGAATTCTAGTGGACCCTCTTTTAAACTCAGATTTGGCCTATCCATCCTTGAGATTCTGCATCCCTGCCCACAGCTTTCTTCATGAGGAGTGAACAGGCCTCTGAGCAGAGACTTTTATAGCCACTTCTTTAGGGCTTCATCCTGCACCATTAAATCAAATAGTAGTTAGGCCATTATCTTCAGTGGGAACAGAATCAAGCCCTCAATTAGAAGGGGGCATGCTGCTGAGTAATGCATAGACCACTCCCATGATCCCATCCTCTCCAGCACTGAGCATGCCACTCTCATAGCAGATCTACTCCTGCTGGCCAACAGAGCAAGAACCAGTAAACTAATCTGGGTCTCAGCCTAGTAGTAAAGGGGCCGTTCTGTGACACATTTGATACTGTCTGCTCATGTTGTTAGTGAGGAAGATCAGTAAAAGCAAGAACCAATACTGTTGGTCTCGCTGTTTTGACTTTAGCAGTCTGCATCCCTTCAATCCTCCAGTGTTTGGGTCAGACATTAGAGAGGAATAAGTCCCTAAAGTTTAATCTATGTGACCTAAGTTAATGGCAGCGGCACTAAAGAAATACTCTCTCTCCTGCAGCAGTCAGTGGCTATTCTAAATCCATTTCCAAATTCAATTGTTGCTCAGTTAATTCTCATTCTCTTATGGCATACTGCCGTACTGGACTGCTGCCTCAGATGGTCTTTGAATCCTCTGTAGTGAAGAGGTCAGAAAAACTTTTTCAGTCTTCAGCAGAAATCTACTGAAAACATCAATTGTAGAAAGCTGATGGTAAGTTGTTTGACAGATGCTAAGTAGTGAGCCATATTATACTACTGGGAATAGTTATTTGTGGGCATAAATCTACATTGACAAATTGAAGAAAAGGATGCCATGCAGTTAGCAAATAATAAGTGACAGATTTCAGATGGCCTTGATTATTGTTAGAACTACCATGGGTATTCTTCTCTGGTGTACACACAGCCTTACCTCTCACTCCTTAGAAACAACTGAGAGTAAAGGGCTCAGGCCACTTTACAAACAGAGTTTAAGAAGAGGCTGAAGGGGAGGAGGGGAGGTTTGATTAGACATATTTAAAAATAGGATTAATCTTTTAAATTAGGCATAAATGAATGAGTTGGACTCTTCAGCCCTTAATGAGCGGCAACACCAGATTTAAGAATAGAAGTGTGGCTGTTTTGTTTACCACAAATCAGGCAAAGTCTACAGCTTGGTATATTTTCTAAACTTCCAGTTTTGCAAGTCATCATAATAATAGATTTCAAAGTGCTTTACAAAGGAGGTCAATATCATTAGCCCCATTTTACAGACAGGAAATCTGAGGCACTGGAAGGTGAAATGATTTGCCCAAGATCACCCAGAGGCAGGAATAGAATCCAGCTTTCCTGAGTCCCAGTCTAGTGTTCTATTCACTACACCCTGCTGACTCAAAGCAAAAGTGGGGTTCCTTCAGAAGGAATGACAATTCTGTAATTACAGTTATAATTTTTCATTTCACTGAAACTACTTTGCCCTGCTAACATGCAGTCCTATTGCTGAGATTTAGCATCAAATCCTACTGGCTTTCTTACAATCCCTTTGTCTTCAATGTTTAGCTTTTGTTCTCAATTTTCTTTCCATTATTGGGGAAAGTGTCAAATATGCCTGTTTCTGTGGTCAAAAATAACCGTGTGTTTCTGTTTCTGCTATAAAATAGCTGCTGTAAAATGCTCGCTAATTGGGTCCATGCCTCCCCATCTTAAAGCCTGCTTAAAACTGTTATCTTTCTTTTAAAGTGCCAGCCTCACTTTTACTACGTACTTAGTAAATCCACATAATTTATTCTAGTAGGGCTAAACGGATTTTCATTTTCAATTCTCATTTACTCTGGGCCCTTTTAAGTTAGTAGTGCTAATCATGGGGAACATTTAGTATTTGGTGAAATATACAGGCTAATGTCACTTCCCATAGGACTATTTATGCCCACCCACAATATTTTAGGGTAAAGGGTTATTTTGGAAAGCACCAGCCCCATAGTATTAATCAGGAGTCGGCAACGTTTGGCACACGGCTTGCCAGGGTAAGCACCCTGGTGGGCCGGGCCAGTTTATTTACCTGCTGATGCGGCAGGTTCGGCCGATCGCGGCCCCCACTGGCTGCGGTTCGCCGTCCCGGGCCATTGGGGGCGGCGGGAAGCCGTGGCCAGTACATCCCTTGCCCGCGCCACTTCCCGCCGCCCCCATTGGCCCGGGACGGCGAACCGCGGCCAGTGGGGGACGCGATCGGCCGAACCTGCCGCGTCAGCAGGTAAATAAACTGGCCCGGCCCACCAGGGTGCTTACCCTGGCGAGCCGCGTGCCAAACGTTGCCGACCCCTGGTATTAATTATAGTCTATAAAAAGCTTCAGTATTAGAAAAATATCCCAGATATACATCAGTTGGCTTTAAAAATAAAAGATGTGGGGCAAAAATTTGTTGTCTGTAGTCACAAAAGGAGTCCCAATGAAAGTCAGAAGAGCAGGATTTGGCCATGTGTAATAAAGGGCCATGCTGTATCATGGATTTTTAAATAAAACTCCTATTATTTCAACACAGTTGAATCTCTCATTGATTTCAGCCAAGTCAGTTGCTGGAATAAGTTAGGGCTGTTTTTGCTACTAGGAGTAAATGTTTATGTTATGATGGGGTGCCATTGTGTTGGGCGCTGTACAAACAGAAAAGAGCCAATACCTGCCCTGAAGGAATTGCCATCTAGTTTGCGCGAGGTTTGTCAGAGCACACTCATGGCTGTCCCTGTCACTCTGATGGGGAGAGGGCAGTAGCACAGACCGGGCGCATGAATTTGTCACCTGGAGTTTGTCTTGCCCAGCAGGATTCCGCAGCTGGCTGTTTTAAAAAATGTGCTAGCCACTCTGTGCTACTGCAGCAGAGCAAAAGGAAAGAGCAGCGGTCTGGATCTGGCCCCAGGAGTCTCTGCAGAGATCTGTTGTCTTTTGTGAAACACAGTATTGTCAATCCCAAGTGTTTAAGAATCATGAGCCATGCCCCCAAAATCATGAGTTTGGCTTAAAAGTCATCAGATTTTAAATATAATAAATTTAAAGTTCTTTTTCTTTGCTTCCTGGTGTTGGAGCCTCTGGGTGGACAGGGGTTGTCACACTTTTCAAGCTTTTTTCCTGCAACTATGAGGGCTAGAAAGGTTGGGGGCTTGGCGGGGGGGTTGTTTTTGGTTTTAATAAAAGCTGAGATTAGCTAGTATGATTCCAACAGCTGGGGGCTTAAGAAAAACCTCAAATAGCATGACACTCATGATAAAATTGTGAGAACTGGCCACCCTGAAGAAACTGCTTCTGTCTGGGGGTGGGCAACACCTGAAGGCAGTTACGTACTGGGGTGCTGCTTGAGAGTAAGAATACAGCTGGTCGAAATACTTTTGACAAAACTGTTTCTAGTCTAACCCAAAAAGTTTTGCCGAAACATAGCAGTCCCAGCAACAATTTCCTCAGGAAGCATTCCTGAGCTAGACTAAGAGGTAGACTGTAGCCTAGTCGTTTGGGTGCTAGCTTAGGAAGCAGAAGATCCAGTTTGAAGGCCCTGATTTGGGCACATACTAGGGCAGTGCCCTAACCAACAGGCTATAGAGTCTTTGGGTATGTCTTCAGAGCAAAAATAAAAATCCTCTGCATGCTTGTAGCTGACAGCAAGGTAACAAGTTAGCAGCTTGAGTTGGAGCCTGGAGTTGAACCTGAGCTGGTAACCTGACATAAAGCCCTAGTTGCCTTGTTTTCATTATGATTTAACCCGAGTTAAGAACAGGATTTGGGGTTTTGTTTTTGTTTTTTCCCAGCTAAGACCTCCGCTCCCCATTTTGCAAAATCTTTCAAAAAGTCATTTTGGCTCCACATCAGAACAAAAACGTATTTCAAAACCTCAAAAGGTTTCATGAAATGGAACAGTTGCTTTCCATTATGTGGGAGACTCCTGGGAACTGCTGCTTTAAAAATTCTGCCCCAAAATGGAAGAGTTGGGGTGATTTTTCTGTCTCTGGAGTTCATTCCCTCTCTGGGTACTTCCAACTCCTCCCTTCTACTAAGGACTAATCTCTGTGGCTCATAAAAATACTTCTTTTTCCGAAGAGCAAATATTTTTGCCCTTGGAATGGTTGAGCTTTACAGGTACATCATCTATTTAATTGGCTTCATTGCCCAATGTATAAATATCAGAACTGACTTTTTATTATATGTTTTGTTCCTTTGGAAATGAGCGTGAACAGGAAGTACATAGCATGTACGATTGTCTTCACACCACTGAAATTAAAACACTGTTTCAGTGCCAATCTGCCTTATCCCAAATGTTATTTATGAGCAAGCTATTTAAAATAAGCCTTGTTTCCTCCTTAAGTGCTTAGAAATTTGCCAGATAAGTCAACAGTACATTGTATTACTGGTATTGAAACGTGTTCCTATAGACCTAAATCTGAATACTTTCAAAATCTTAAGCCATAATGCCATATATGGGGGGAAATCCTCTTCACGGCAGTAATCACCAACCCTTTTCCTCATCCTGTTAAAATAAGCAAAAGCTGATTCCTCTCATTGTACCCTGGTGTGGGAATACTGCTTATTGAGTGCCCAGGCTGAGGGAACAAGCTGGGGATGTGTGGGACTCCCCCATGCCATGTCCGATTGGTCCTCCAACTCATCTCTGTATTGTGCTCATCACTGTAACGCTTCAGACAGTGGAAGGCTGCTGGAGAAGTTTCTTGGTGGCAGAAGCAGCAGCAGTGGCTTTCCTAGACCATATAACATACTTAATTACAAAGTGTTCTGTATGATGAGGGAAAGTTGTAAATCATAATGCTTTTTTTCACTCTATTGTCTCTAGGCCAGGACCTCCTTCATTCTGAGTTCATATAATGGTTCCATGGTTTTTAATTAATATATGTTCATCCTGGAAATCTATCATTTTCCCTTCCCTCTACCAGGAGAGATTGTGGAAGGCAGGGGAGAGTGGGGGAGAGAGGTGTGAAAACAGAGCAGGGGAATACCTGTTCTCTCAATCCCTTAGGAAAAATTAAAAGATTAGATGCCATTGAAGCTCTTCGAAACTGGCTGGTTGTTTTATGTAATACTTTCTACAGCTGCCTTCAAAGTAAAATAAACTGCACTGTCTTTGGGACTTGTCCTGCTGCATCGTACTCATGGGGAGGGAAACACGGGCCAAGGAACCTTGGAACTTTCAAGGGATCTCTAATTTTAGGTGTTCAGTTTGAGACATTTGGGGACAGATTTTCAGAAGTGCTGAGCACCCAACATTCCATCACCACTGAAAATCAGAGGTATCTTAAGTTGGACACCCAAAATTAGAGGCCCCTTTTGAACATCTGTCTTAATGCCTGTCCATGGATTATTTTATTAGCTTTCTGGCAGTTGCGGGCCCTTGTTTTAAAAAGGCTGATGATTGAATCATTGGGGACGGACACCAGCCTGCCAGCATCATCCTATTTCTAATACCCTATCAGTCCTCGTTGTATCTTTTTTGCAGGGTCAGCACAAACTTCTATTGGGTCTGCTCCAAGGCCCATTAAAGTCAACAGGAAGACCTCTGACATAGACTTCAGTGGGCACAAGCTTAGACCCTACACAAGTGTGCTGGCTGAAACTTTAAGAACAACTTTTTCATCAAAAATACCACTTGATTTTTTAAAAAAGGTTTTCTAAACATAACTTTGAAAAATGTCTCAATTTGTGGTTTGTCACTTATTTTTATAGAAAGAATTACAAACATCATTTTTTAAATTTTGAAATACTTTTTAAAAATCCCACCGTGTGACCAAACTAACAAAACTGTACTTTGAAAATGGAAAATGATAAAAAATAAATAAGTGAATTTCAAGAAACCTTGAGGGGAAAATGCAACTAAAACAAATCCACACAAAAAAATCCAACATTTCTAATAAAAAATATACGAAAATCATTCCAAAACTGTTTACACATTTTCTAACCAGCCCTACTGTGCAACCACATGACCCAGTAGCAGATAGTCCACCCGATAGTCCCAGGGGCAGTTCATCTGGCAGCTGCATAAACAAACTCCCAGAAATGCCCAGGCATCTGATCGGAGAAGGAAAAAACATAACCCTGCAAAAAGGATCTGCTTTTCTGACTTATTGTGTTAAAAAACAATTGGGAGCCCAATCCTGAAAAACATGGTGAGAAGAGGCACACACACATGCCTGCCCAGACATGACAGACTGAGCCCTCCAAAACTCATAAATGAGATGAGATTTTTAAGTCTCATTGAAATACTCCAGCAAACAGCTTCTGCACCGGAGACAGGTACTTTAAAATTTATCCAAACATAAATACACATCCTTTTCTCAAATGAATGAGATTTGGTAGAGGAAAATATCTTAAGAAAGGGACAAAGCTTTACAATTAGGCCCTTTGGTTTTAATTATTCTGTCTATATTTTTACAAATCTAAAGATATAAAACAGATGCGACAATACTGAGGTCTGTTTCTAGCTGGGTACATACACATTTGAAGTTGAATTAGTCTCTCACCAACACAGTAGTATATGATTGTATACCATCTTTCATCCAGGAGGATCCCAATGTGTCTTGTAAACTGATATATAAAGATTACATAGGGATCACTTTACCCATCACTGAAATGTAACCACCTCTAGCTGTTTAACAGTATTCAAGAGTTTGGGACAGGGAGTGAAGAATACTGTATCCCGCTATTTGTGTAAGGAACTTGGAAAGGGAAATAACATCCAGACCTACCTATTCCACCCAAACGCTAGCCCCTTCCTGAACAGTCCTTTAAATGTTTTTGTTCTGCACCCCAGGAGAAAGGGCTCCAGGAACCATTTGTCTGCCAACCAGCCCTCTACCCAACTGAGGGTGTGCGTGGGTGTCAAATGTAAAATGTGGTTAGAACTGGTTCAGTTTTCCAAAGTGGGATTACTTGACAAAATATTAGTGAAAAATACAGCTTTTATTTATTCTCCCCGTTTTTCTTTGTTGCACGATTTTCAACCAATTCTAGGGGTTACCTAACTGGGAATTTGACCAGGCCCCTAACTAATATGCCACCAATTACAAAACATGTCTTTAATGACTCCAAGGGGTCAGGCCCTTGATCCACAAGAGGCATCCCTTGGCCTAGGCCAGGGGTTCTCAAACTTTTTTTGCTGGGACCCCCTTTTAAAATATTTCAGGCTGTGACGACCCCTCATCCCCCCAAAACGTGACAACACCCCCCACACCGCACCACCCTTATTTCTATGCTGCTGCTGGTAGCTGGGCGCCCAGCCAACAGCCACCTCTCTGGAGACCCCCTATAATAGTATTGTGCCCCCCTTTTGGATTGGGACCCCCCACTTCGAGAAACACTGGCCTAGGCTCTTGTTGCCTCACAGTGTTAGGAACAGCCCAGTCTTGATCTCCAGCGCCCCCTGGATCCCTCGCTCGTGCGAGAGGCCCATGTGCCATTGAAACAGCTCCCGGCGCCCTGGCTCATTGCCCCTGCGATCAGTGCGGGGTTGTCCTGCCAGCAGGCAGGGGACAGAAGGACACCTCCGCAGCGCTCCTAACCTGCTCGGGCAGCAGGAGGCGAGCGGTGGCTACCCGCTGGTTGGCGGCCTGTGGCTGGGTTCTCCCTCCGCCCGCGAGCTCGGCTAACGGGGCTGGGAGGGGAGGTGTCTGCTGCCGCTTTCCTGCTGCAAGGGCGGCCGGGGACCCGCCGCTGGGCACATCAAAGGCGGCGGGGCTGGGAGCATTAGCGGCGGCAGCGTCTTCCCCCGCGCAAGCCGGGTGGTCGCCGCAGCGGCTCGGCTGCAGAGCGGGAAGCCAAGGCTGGTCCATGGCACATCCCTGGGCCGAAGGCGAAGCGGGCGGCTGGGGAGGGGCCGGCTGGTCCTGGCACGGATTTGCTAATCCGGGGTCGGGTTTGCCTGTCAGAAATGCAGGGGCCGAGGCGTCGCTCCTCCCACCCCGCCACCCCCGGCCGCACGCCAGGGACGCTTAGTTGTAGCAGGGGAATTAGGATCCTCCAACGGGGGCTACCTCATGGTGACATCCCATCTGTGCTACAACGTAGCAGGCCCGATCCGCCGGCCCTCAGCCTGGCAAAACTCCCCGGGAAGTCAATGGGAATGTTGCTAGAGTGAAGGGGGGAGGGGGATAAACCCCTGCGGTACGGGGCCTTGTATTAGCATCCTCTACCCTCTTGAAATCTTACCCAGCTCTGCTTACGTGCTCTTAGACCCTGGTTAATGAGTCCGGGGTTTCATGGATGTTGTAAATTACAAGAAGAGCAGGGAATTCAAACTACAGCCCATGTCAAAACCAGTTTGGGTGGTGATGTTTATGGCTTTGTTTCTTCGCTTGTCGTTTTCTTTCTTCTGTATCCTCAATATATAAAGAGTTAGGCAGAGGAAAGTCACGTTATATAATAAAAATGGGCTTGGTAGTGCATTTTGGTAATGCATTTTTCCTACGAGTTTAATGGACACCCCACAGACACACTTTCTTTCCCAATACTTTGTAGCACACATAAAACCAACGGTTTAAGTGCTGTGACTTTTTGACCGAAAGGTAAGTTGCTGGTGGGGATTTTAAAACGTGGCACGTAACCTGCCTTTCATTATGAGCGAGTTGACGGATGGGGGGTATCCTAAATTGGTAGATGAACAGACAGATCAAACCTAGTCTTACCACAAAATGGACACAAGCTACACAAGTCTCACAGTTGTTTAACTAACTTAAAAACATGTTTATCAATCATACAATATTACTAAGTCCAAAGTATCTAAAATGAAGAAAGAGATTTTGATTTAAATGTGTATTATAAAAAAAGTCTTAAAACTCTCTATACTTCAAACAGTTAATAATAATATTAATTCATGGTCATATTCCTTTGAAGCTCACACTATTTTTAGGCACCTTATCCTACAGTCCTTGTTCAGGGGAATCTCCCCTTGAAGTACTCTAGAGTAAAATGTACTCTATTCAAGGTCTCGCATTTGTTCCTGACAAATTCATTAATCTTATGAAAAATGCTCTATTACTTAATTAAGAACATTCTGTAGTTTATGGGACATTTCACGATGAATTTCAGATGCCATTTTTGAACATGTGGTTCCTACCAAACCAAGTTAGCAAAACTCAAATTTGACGTTTAAATTATGTTAATGAATTTCTCTTATCAGTCAGCAATACCGTACTCTAGTTGAAATAAGTACTAACGGGGTGGATGTGACTACATTTTAACTAAGATGTAAAAAGGTATATTGCGGTATGATCAGTTATTATTTGAATTGGTTTTTTTAACCAGCAAATCTCCAAAAGTTTTAATTGTTAGTATCTGTGATTAAATCTTGGATTTTTCTTTATTGCTAGTGCTGTCTAACACAGCCCTTACAGACAGCAACATTGTAATCCTAATGCTATTTTGGTTGTATAGTGTGTATTCATTGATTGCGTTATATAAAACACGTATTACTGGCGATCGTAGTTTACATTTTGCAGAGCTGACACAATGCTTTCAAAAAAACATTTCAACTGATTAAAAATCTGTCTTTATAGAAAGGGAAAACAACTTCCTCTAGGTAAAAAACTGTACCTATAGTCTGTACTTAGCAAGATCATATTTTATAGGTCCCTCGCAGCCTTTCAAATAATTACTCTTAAACCAAAACAAAAATCCTAATATTTACATTAAACTTTCACTCGAAATCTTAGAAAGTTTAATTATATAGTGAAACAGAGAAATCCAAGTACACGGCTTTGATATATATTGGATCATCTGCAGTGACTGTTTCAAAACAGAGCGGATTTTATAGTGGCAAAAGCTGGATTGTATTTAAATAGCTTTATAAAAATGTCATCACTTCAATGTTAGATGTAAACTTTATATAAAATGTACAAACAATGGAGCTACACAAGAAGGAGCATTAAACCGTACATCACCCATTCTATCTCCATGTTTGTACACATACACTGTATACGTGTTTGAGCACACATGAGCATATACATATTTATATATGTGTATGTGTACAGATACAAATAATTATAAGTACATGCACAGCGTATGTATATATACATATATGATTATAGACATACATCCACCATATATACATTTGCTTTATTGCTTTTTTCATATGTGTTTAATGAATTGTGTGTGTGTGTGAGAGAGAGAGAGAGAGAGAGAGAGAGAGAGAGAGACTATGATGGTTGACTGTCCACTGTCTCTATAGACAAAGACGTCTCCTGTGTAGAAGTGCAGTAGCCTGCAAAGTGTGAATAATTTTCAGTAAGGAGTTACACTAAGTGGGAAAGCTTTTAGCACATTATCCACTGGCAATTGGACTATAATCTAATTGTCAACCCTCGGGTCTTAATAGAGCCTTTCTCTTTCCACCATTGGATTTGCATCTGGGAGATACCTAATGGGTTTAAAACGCCTAGCATTTTGCTCCAATAAGCCACCTTCTCGGTGTAGGTGACATTGAGGTGTTTTTGTTGTGAAATTGGATATAGGTTAGCTGGGTTTTTGACGAGTTTGCGCAGCCCGAGGTGTGATCGGTGGACTGGAAATGC
The DNA here is from genome assembly GCF_002925995.2 of Terrapene triunguis. NCBI lineage: Eukaryota > Metazoa > Chordata > Testudines > Emydidae > Terrapene > Terrapene triunguis. Next base: position 5,514,078 of record NW_020698074.1, on the reverse strand, counting down.
TGTATCAATTTCAGAAATAGATTTCAGCCTGGTTTTGTTTCGAAACCAAACAATCTAGTGGGATAATAAATCCGGAAGACAGAGCTGTATATAGAATTATGTACATCGAGGGAAAAAAGATGAGGCTTGAATCGAGAGCTAGCTGACGAGATTAGATTACTCCAGATACAGAAGAATAGAGTTGTAGCGATTTATGATGTTTTCTGGTGACATTTTTATTCTAAAGTGGCAATGCATGTAGAAGACATGAACGTGCTCTATTGTGTCCGTGTCAGTACACATCAAAAGCAAGGTTTCGGTTATAACCCATTAAAGGATACATTATTTTGATCTTGACAAATATGCTTGTCTCCCCTCTCTGCATATAAACACCTCACAAACAAGCAGCAGGCACTGGATACCTTGCAGCTGATAATATAGACTGGATCTGAAAACCGGAAAAGTGTAATTCCAGCTCATGGGAAGATTTTGGGACATGCGATTATGATCGGAAAGTTTAACAGACATTCACAAGACAATGGCACACGAATTTTGCAGCAGTAGTTTTGGCAGGCAGGCTATAGTGTATCACATTAATGGGTGATTATTCTGTCTGTAGGCACATGCTAATCGCTTAAAGGCGACTAGAAAACACAAGCAAAGCAGGGCGGGGGCGCGGGGATGGAATCAGACGCAAATCCCAAATTATCTCGGGGGTAGGTTGAGGGAGAATATCATGTTAGCACAACTGTATGATTTCAAGGGAAATAACAGATGTTGCTTGTTTCGATGTATGTCGTGTTGGAAACTCCTTCTGAAACTCATTGCCCGAGTAAGGACAGGTTTGCCGCTGTGTGACTGACAATGAACTGTGAGTGGCAGCATTACTTTTAAAAGTAAGAGGAAAAAAAATATTTTGACTCTGTCTTATAGTTTAAAATAATAAAACAATTGCTTAAATAGCAAGTGTCGCTAGCGTGCAGCTGAGAAGTCATCTACTAAGGGCCAGATCCTGCAAACGCAGACGACTAGTGGTAAGCACTACTCACATCAGCGTTTGTAGGATCGGGCCCTAAATCTAAGAAAAGCAAAACTAACCCTTTTAATAAACATTCTTGTTGTATTGTAGGATCCCAGTTTTCTTCCTAGATTTTATCGTACTGCAGAGCCCATTTAAATGTTCTAACATTCGCAGGTTAGGAGATCATTAATATTTTCCCCACTGGGATTATAACTAGTGTAGCAAATTATTGCGATAAACTAAATAAAGTAAGTATATAAATTATTCAAAGTCAGAGGGTGGAATCCTGGCTTCATTGAAGTCAATGGGAGTTTTGCCACTAACAGCAATGAGACCAGGGTTTCACCCACAGTTTTCCCTGATGAGAGAATTTACCATTGGGAGCAAAGGCTTCTGATTTTAAATCGCACAGGGAAAACTGGTCCCTGAATTAATGCAGGCTAAGCGAACAGGTACATGGAGTATGCACCATATTGCCACTTCGCTTTTGGAATCGCAAAAGACACCTTGGTCTTGTAACTGCAGAGGAGAAATGAAGCTATATTGCAAAGTCAGAGAAAGCGCCGGGACAGCGGCACTGTGCACCGATCTGACTAAAATGTCAGTCCTAAAACTATCGTTAGTAACAAACGCCTGCATGTGCATGGATAGCCAGGAAAGCTTCGGGAGGCAAATTGTGATCGGGGCTGGGGGAACTTTCCACTCCCAATCCCTCCCCGTCACCCCTCCGCAGATTGCTGGGAAATGCACATTCTGTGTGCCGGGCTCAGGGCAGCAGATGAAGGATTTGATTAAGCGGGGTAATAAAAGGACAAGCTCCTGCGCTCGGCCAGCACGGTTCTAACGTGTCCATTAGAGAGAGGGACGTCGGGTTTTCATTCTGCACTAGTCCCAGATTGGCGGCGGGTGGGGGGTATTTTATATACGAAATAGCAGAGAAAGCACGAAGGAGCAATGCAGTGCCCAGGGTTTCCAACGAGGTGTCTGCAAAGTGACCAGCTCTGTAGTGATGGCTTGAGGGAGGGGGAGGGGGATTCTTTCTTCTCATGATCCACCCTGGGAGAAGCTTCCACCAAAGAGGTGGCAGAGCCTCTCTGGTTCACACTAGCAATTCAATGAAGCGCACGCACTGAGGTCACGGATAAACTCCCTTGCAAATTCCACTCCGGGGGTACAAACCCATAATGTATTAATACTACGGCCGGGTCAAGTCCTGGAGTCCTTACTCGGGCAAAAGCCCGGCACTGGCTTCAGTGGGCCTTGTGCCTGAGTGAGGACTGCAGGAATTGGCCTGGCGGTAGTTTCCTGGCTCTGGCTCTTCCTTTCGGGGGAGACCGATGTTCGAGGAAATCGGGGTTGGCTTTGAGAGATGAATTCCCCCAAGGGATAGGAGATAAACGATCGGATCGAGACAAGGATAGGGCAACAGTTTAAACACTTTTCTTCAGCCCTTAGAGTACGCGGTAGAGTTTACCCCGCCAGTTCAGACGGACAGCGGGCCATCCCTGTGAGTTCTGCTGAAGGCTCGGCTGAGAAGGGACCGAAGCCTGATCAAATTCAACTCCGCTCTCTTCCTTTGCTGCCCCCCTTGGCAGTCGGGTTCCCCGAATTCGTGTGTCTCCTGGACCCTGCCTTTGTCTGGGAGCTCGCCGAAGGAAGTCAAAGTGAGAAATTGGCCGCTCAAGCCGAAACTCATTAATTACACAAGGCACAAGACTGGGGGTGGAGGGGCGGGGGGCAGGAATGCTTGAGGTGTCTAGACAAGACTCATTTCCTTATCGGAGGCGAAGCGAGCTGAAAAACTAAGAAAAATAAAGATTCTGGTGGGATATAACGAAAGCGCAGCTGATTTAATAGAGCAAACAAGCGTCGGTTTATCTCGCATGTGTGCAGCTCTTTCTTTAACTGGGCCCTTGGCTTTCCCTTGCTTCATTTCCAGCCTGATTTAGATGTTGGGTCCCATTTTTATGTCCAGCTCTTTACAAGGCTGGTTGGTGGCTTGCCCATAGTTTCAATAACCTCCAAAGTATCTGTACAACAATTTATGGTGTGAGGGGGCCACTCTAGCCTGTTTTGAAACGCAGGCACTAATAGGCACACGAGCTACGTGCCCGGTGGAATAAAGTCACTTTTCTTTTTAAAGCTTAGAAGCTAACACCTAGCGCTGTTGAAGAAGGGAAATGTAATTAACATCTCTTCGTCACCTCCGAAAATGTACTGCTAGGTTGTATCCGCCAGTAATCCGAACGCTCTGTCTCCATTCAAATCAGAGGGCGCATACAGAACAACCCCGCCAGCCTCCCCCAGTCTAGAGAGAGCCCACAACAGTCCCAGTAATTCCTGATTGGTTTTTTCCCCTGTAAGGAAGAGGACTGAAGTAAAAATTCCCACCTCTATAGAGTTTCATGTTGGGAACCCCTGTTTTACCGGAGTAGCACTAAATCGAAGCAAAACTTTACAATTAAAGTAGAAAGCGAGGCAAGGTTTGAGAGATGCAGCAGCGTGCGTTGAAATCAGCTGTTTAAGTGGACTGAGGGAAAGCCGCCGCACGATCCGTATTCTTCGAAAGGACACATTGACCAAAATAATACCCGCTGTCAGTCGTCCCCGTCCACCCATCCGAGCCACCTGCAATGAACGTCCCCGAAATCTAGTGCAAGAGTGCTACTCAGATTAAAGGTATATGTCCTGGACTGCCTGGATACCCCGAACGAACACCCATTACAAACTGTAATAGCCACCAAGTCCTGTCCAACGCAGGGAGTATCTGACCCCACCCCAAAGTCCGACCACTTCCTCCCAGTTCCCGAGACTGGCTGGACTCAGAGCGAATCCAGCAACCCCATGCTGAGTGAGGCCGGCCTGTCACCCCACCACAGCCCGCGTGAATTTCAGGCTACCTGGGCAGGTATATTACCGACCTGCTGGCTGCATGCTAGTTGATGGGAACATGTTGATTTTGAAAAGCGCTTCGACGTTACTTCTACCAGTGGTTTCTGTTCAGAAATAAAAAAAACAAAGAGCAAGACATTTAGGGTGTGAGGCTAATTATTGTTCAGGTTGTCTTTATCCGCCTGTGTCTTTTAAATAGGCCAGATTTTAAATGTCAGAAGATATATGTTTATATGCAAAATTTTACAAGCACTGCAACTCATGTAGTGGTCCACCCTGAAAATGTCTTCGCTGCTCAACAAAGGCCAGGTTCTGTTTCCATTGAAGTCAGGGTGAGTTCAGGCACTGATTTCAGTGGGAAAAAGCTCGTCCCCCTTTAATACTTTAGTTACAGTGTGGTCTAGTAAAGGTAAGAGGCATTTAAACACATATTTACTGCTTTCCTTCTGTCACCGAAGGAAGACATGTAAAGCCAAAATGTAGCAAAGAGGGATATGCTAAAGGAAAACCAAAGAGTTGCAAAGCAGGGAGCTCGGACAGGAGTTTTATACAATTTATGCTGTAAGATTTGCTTAGCTCATTTTGTACCTACTGAAAGAAAAAAACTAATTAATGGACGGATCCTGCACGCCTGGCTCAGGCTAAACTCCCATTGGACAAGACTGGGTCCCAAATTGTTGATTAACCACACTAAAATCCACAGTAAAGATTACTAAACTTTAGGAGGGGCCTATTCAAATTAATTAATTAAAAGGGCATTTAATCTTAGACGATTGTTATAGGTGCATGTAACTGAAATGATGACAGGAAGAAATAAATGATGACACGAATAGCTCTCGCTCATTGCAAAGCAACAAGGCACTCGTTTTTGATCGTTTTATCGCATTGTAAATGATACTACGATTGTTTCAACAGTGACGAGATGGTGCATAATTGTGGTGGGACCTAAGAAATATTAATGGATAATCCCACCAGCAACATCTCTCTAATTACACTATTGCATAGCCCCTGTGATTCTGTTCACTTTTTATAGAAACTAGCTACATTTACCCATTTAGCTATAACTCTCTGTGTTTCTTAGTGTACGGATACGTATGGGGCTAGATCATAGTTAAAAGACTAATTTTTAACAGCTTTAGTTACCTATATTTAAACAATGTCTCCTACAAAAGTCTGTGATTAGGTCATCAAGACGATAATAAAACCCAGCAGATGTTCTCTGCTTGCTTCACCTGATGAACATCAACTTGTTTTAGTGGAGTTAATTAACCCAGGTTAGTTGAAATGAATGTAGGCATGATTCTGCCATTCTCACTGGGGCGATGACTTCAATCGGAGTTTGTCTGAGTCAGAAATACAGCAGGCTGGAACTATGGTCCCTGCTCACTGGGGCTCCTGGAAGTGAGTACACCTGATTCTGATATCCTCCAATCAAATAATATTTTGGGACTAGTGTAGAAAGACCGGGACCAATAGCACGTCTAAACTGAACTAACCAATCCCATCCGTACATATAAACAATCAACAAAGAGGACAAAATGACAAAGCAGCTGCTCCATGCAGTTAAAATGAGAGTGGACCAACATCCTGCTCTCTTTACTCCCACAAATATTCTGTTCACTGGGGTTTATTGGGGCGTGGGTAATAAAAAGAATAAAGAAATAAGAACATATTCTATATAATGCAACGTACACGAGGGTTTATGGGTGATAACTCGCAGCTGCACCACTCATGAAATACATATCTAAATGGCATATCAAACTCAAGCCATGTGTGTTTTCATATAGCTATAGATATAAAATCAAAGAGCTAAAGGGTGGTGTCAGTTCAGGAAATCCATTGTAAAGATTAAGTATCAGAGGGGTAGCCGTGTTAGTCTGAATCTGTAAAAAGCAACAGAGGGTCCTGTGGCACCTTTAAGACTAACAGAAGTATTGG